>NC_052501.1:58676356-58955113 GCF_016617805.1 Bactrocera tryoni | reverse complement strand
TATTTTCATATATTTTAATAAAGTTCTATATTTTAATTCTTTGACTGTCAACTATAACGAGTGTACGCGAGTACGATGTTCTTACACATGATACGATTTGAACTGACGCCAGCCATACCTACTCGATCGTGATTCCCGAAGAACAGATCGTTCATGTTGCATCAAATCAGTTGACGCTAGCGGGTACTCGAATTGATCAACAATGTTGTCTATGATGAGCTGAATTGATTTGATAGTGTTTTTGCAGCTCTCTGATACTTACCTATAGATGATATCAGCATTATAAAAGCAGCTAAATGCACTATTGATATTCAGATGTTTGGTGTATGTGCTTTTGAAAAGTATTAGCCCGATTTCGAAAAACTTTGCGCAAAAGAATAAAAACTTTAAGGACACTTGTTCAAAGCTTTATCCCGATATATTCATTCCATACCAGAAGTAAAAGAATCAGGAGGAATATAAAGTAGTGTTCAATGGGAAGTGGACAAGGGTTTTGTCCACTTTCGCCCATTTTCAATGTGTATGATAGAAATTGTTTGATAACCTCACATACCATATTTGGTTGAAATTGATTTGGAAGTTCTTAAGATATAAAATTTCATCTAAAGATGAGCGACGCCACGCCTTTTATGCGTGCTCCTCTAGAGCTCTTCCCCACTATCTTGGTCGTGAAATTTAATGCTTGTGGCTCATTTATTCAGTGAGTTATCACACTTTTAGTAGTTTTCAACATAATAGTTATATGGGGAATGGACGTGGTTATGAAATGATTTTACCGATTCTCACAGCGTAAATGAAGTGCCAAAAAACGAATTCCAAGTTTGAATTAACGATTTGGAAGATACGCATACCATTTTAAGGGCAAGGCTGCGGCCACTTAAAAAAAATTTAGGTAACAGATGTCCCTTGTTACCCCGATCCCCTGTAGCAAATTAAGTCAGGTATAAATTTTTTGTCTTCTTTTAGCTAAATTTATTAATTTAAAAATAACTTAGCACACTGATAGATAGACTATAAAAACGAGCGTAGCCACATTTTAAAAACCAAATACATATGTGGGATTTTTCAACGACAGTGTTTTCTTTGTTTGTCTTTCGCGTCATTTTTTTTCTTTATTAACTACAAAAAATTGTTTCCAACATTTTTTAAGCTATAATCAAAATTTGAAAACTTTTTCAAATATATGGTTAGGTTAGATAGGTAGGTTAGGTAAAAATGGCTGATCGATGATCCCATGTAGACTAACAAATTAGTCCTTTGTGATGCCATTAAATGAAAACTCCCGTACTCGGACTTACAGATTGCCGAAGCGCTTTGTAGCCAATATATAGTTACACAGACGCTTAACTTCAACACCCGCCAGTTCGGTGGGGTGTCCAAAGGTATGCGCCCCCAAGTGTCTGAGTCTTGACCTCCCAAAAGCGGGACAGTCAAGCAGGAAGTGCTGGCTTGTTTCTACCGCATCTTTTTCCAAACAGCTTCTGCAGTCGGCACCCGGTAAGATGCAAGCATGTAAGCCAATAGGACAGTGGCCTGTTAAAAGACTCACTAACAATGAGAGGTTAGCCTTGCTGAGGGCTAAGAGATCATTAGATCTCCTGCGATCTGTCCTGGGCCAGAAGGCTTTTGCAACCGCACAAGTGCCGGTACTGGCCCAGCGTTGGACGAGCATCCGCGTGGCCCAGCTATCTAGTAGCAGACCACAAGAAGAAACAGGAGCACCGATCCGTTCCCAGTCTACCGATAATGATTCTAGGGTACCTTTCCTTGCTAACTCATCAGCTTTGCAATTGCCTGCAATTCCACTATGGCCCGGCACCCACACCAGTCTAATCACAAAAACTCTAGCTGCTAGAGATAGCGACGTTAGACATTCTTCGACCAACCCTGAACGCACCTCGAATGAGTTCAAGGCTAATATAGCCGCTCTACTATCTGAGTGAATAGTCACTTGTCTGAAGGTGGATGCACTCTGTAGCAGCAAATCAGCTGCTACCTTGATGGATGCGACCTCAGCCTGGAATACACTACAGTAGTTGGGAAGTCTGAAACAGGAGTTGATGGAGAGTTCCCGACAGTAGACCCCTCCACCAACCTTCCCCCCAAGCTTTGACCCATCCGAAGAAGCTTGCTGCCCCCCTCCTCCAACGGCTTCTTCCCACCCACATCTCCCTCGTCGGTATATGAGCAGAGAAGGAGCCGCCAGAGTTCGGTTGGCGACTCCATGATCCAGATGATCCGGTATGCAGTCAAAGTTTGTAAGGATATCCGAATGACCAGATGCACGTTCCTTTAAGAAACCAGATTATCTGAGTCTGATAGCCACCTTCGCGGCTATTCACCTACCGGCAATGTCCACCGGTGTAATATTCAAAATTGCGTTAAGTGCCATGGTTGGGGTAGATCTTAATGCACCGCATATGCTAATTAGCGCAGCCCGTTGAACGCTTTCGAGCTTCTTGGCAAGTGAGGTCTTTCCTAAAGCCCTCCACCACATGAAGACACCATAGAACAAGATGGGCTTTACTATGGTGTCATAGATCCAGAGGGCCACTTTCGGTGAGAGACCCCATCTTTTGCCAATAGCTCCTCTGCAGCAGTATAAGGCAATAGATGCCTTTTTTGCACTCTCCTCGATATTCGGCTTCCATGAAAGCTTCTTATCCAGGATGAGCCCTAAATATTTCACTATATCCACCGATTGCAGGCGAATACCTCCCATCTGCGGCAACGGTGCCGCCGGGATTTTATATTTTCGGCTGAATAAAACCATTTCCGTTTTGTTAGGATTTATGGCGAGTCCACTTCCGGCCGACTTTGTTACAACGCTGAGATATCCCTGCGTCAACTCGTACACGGTGCTAAGGAACTTTCCTTTGACCATAAGTGCTACATCGTCTGCGTAGGCAATCACCCGACAGCCGCGATCCTCTAGTTTTTGAGCAATTCGTCAACGACTAGGATCCATAGAGGAGGAGAGAGAACCCCACCTTGCGGTGTTCCCCTACTCACACTACACCTCGCACGCGCGCTGCCCCATTCTGTTTCGATCACTCTGTCGCACAGAAGACTGAGAATGAGGCACTTGAGTTTCGATTCAACCCCAATACCGTCAAGAGCAGTTACTACTGCCTCCGGCAGGACATTGTTGAAAGCTCCCTCGATATCCAGGAAGGTCCCAACAGCGAAGTCCTTGGCTTCAATGGCTTCTTCGAGCCATGACACGATAGTATGCAAGACAGTGTCCACTGATCTGCCTTTGCGATAAGCATGTTGTGCTCTTGACAAATAGTCTCTCGGAACGCTCTTCCTTATATACCAGTCCATCAGTCTCTCCAGAGTCTTTAACAAGAAGGAGGAGAGGCTGATTGGCCTGAAATCCTTGGCCGTGGCATGGGAGCCCCTGCCAGCCTTCGGGATGAACGTAACCTTGACTCGTCTCCAGGCCCCCGAGATGTAACCTAATCTGGTGCAGTTCGCATAGATAGGTGCCAACCAGCTGCATGACACATTAACAGCTTGTTGCAGCTGCGCTGGTATGATGCCGTCTGGTCACGGGGACTTGAATTGCTTGAACGAGTTAATCACTCACGTCAAGTGCCACTCATCCAGGACGCTGACAAAGGCCGCGCAATCGTCATGCGGCACCCCGATAGATCCCCTCACAGAGGACATGTTGTTCGGAAAGTGAGCGTCGACAAGCATTTGAAGTGTTTCTTCACTACTGAGGGCCCACTTCCCATTTGCGTCCTTGGGACACTGGGGTTTTTGCGAGAATACGCCTGAATCGCGAGGACTCGTGACAGCCTCCCACTTTTTCACAGAAGCGCTTCCACGAGGTCCTCTTGGCCTTTCTTAACTCGGACTTATATATTGAAAGTCCAACTTTAGCATATTGAGACGGGCCACCCTTTGTTGTGAGAGAGCAATCAGCTAATTCGTTTCTACGGGAAAAATCCAAATCGTGGGAAATTCTACGGTATCGTACTGCAAAGGGGGCGGTAGAAGCGGTGTTGGCTAATCATTTACATTGCGCTCTCATTAGATATGTTGTATCAGCTGATTCGGGATACATTGTTCGCTGTTTCAGCTATAACTCTATATATTTTTTAATCAGGAGGATTGATAAAATAAAATTTCAAAAGCTCAACACATGCGATACATCAGCTCGAACCTACATACTCGACGCCTTTTCGCAAATGATTATGTTATGATAACAAATGCCCACATACAGATTTGGCAATGGCAATATTCTTAGATATTGCTGTACGTATTGCCTGTGGAGACTCCATGAAGCTTATGGAATACAATATATGACATACAAATTAGTACTTCGGCCTTGAAAGCAATAAACTGCCAATAAATAAATAAATTTTTGCCTGTCGAGATGCACCGTTATAATGATGTATAGTATGTATTATATATTCGTAACTAAAATGTGTGCAAGAAATGAAATGTCTTGATGAAACTTGGCGCCGAAGAGAGGTCCGTACTGCAGATGGACGTAAACGGACCACGGATCACTGCCACGCCCACGAGATTTCAATGAACGAAAGAAAGAGCCATAACTAAGCACCAATTTGGACAAATTCCGATTTCTTTGGCGCGCGATCTGAAGGTACCATTAGAAAAAGGAAGTCTTCCTGATTAAAAAAATATATAGAGTTGTAGCTGAAACAGCGAACAACGTAAACCCGCAGCCCGCAGATGAAAAAAATTTATATGGAAAATAAAAGAAAGGAGAGATATACCTTTTTCTACAAATGTATTTTTTGTAAAACATTATTTTATATTTTCGGACTATGACAATTATAGCATAAATTTTATATACCAATTAAAATAATAAATTTAAAATGAGCAAAGATATTTTGATTTATGCTTGTATAAGTTTATTAAATTTAAGACTTCGCTCATTCCCAACACATTTTTTATAACTTTTCTGTAAATTAACAATATTAAACTAAATATTAATTTTATGGAAAAATATTATTTTGAAAATGTACTTTATTTTTATAATATGACACAACCGTCTTAATACTCGCTCTACTAAATTTAATATTACTAATATGAAAATGCCGTCGGTATATGTGTAAATGGGATATGTTGCCTCTTCGAAATTTTCATAGAAATGAAAAAGCTGCTGAAGTGCCGGCTTATTGCTTTCAATATATGGCATACTATTAGTATTCAATACATTGCTTTCCTTAAGCAATATGGAGTCTCCACAGGCAGTAGGCATGGCCATACCGTTAGTATGCCATAAACTTTATCCTGTCGAGATGCCCCGTTACTATGGTTGTCAATAGTATCCACACTGCGATCCACCTTGGTTCGCTTTTAATGTGGATTATATTTCAGCAAATTTCTATGCACTCTTTTAAAAACGGCAAACCGATCGAATAATCTGAAAGAGAATGCGGGGTGTACGAGTGTGAATAAATAAATTGTTATTTGGATACACAAAAGTGATAAATTATTGACATATTGTTTAAGAAATATTTTGAAGTGCTTTGGAAATAATAGAAATTTGTGCTCTGAACGCAAGGCTCTTTTTTTTATATTTTCTGCAGTTGAAAGAAGGGTGAAAAGTAAGCGGGTACTTTTACGTATTGTACACCTTTTTAACATATTGATACCTGTGTATGTGTATGTATATATATAAAGACAAAAGAAGTTAAATGTATTGAATTTGTGCATTTTTAAACAAGGTTGTCAATACACATCTGTGTATATAAATAATCATATTTTAAATTGCAAAATAGTTGGTTAAAGTTGATCTGTGCTGATTCATTTGTTATAAAGAAATGCCGAGATTGATTGAATGGCATCAGCAATAGAGAAGAAATTGTTTCACACGGTTTCAACAGTTCAGCTGTTGTACTTTTTCATTTTGCGAATTGTATTTGAAGAATATTTTAAAAGAAAACTTTTTCAGTTTGTGTTTGATTCTATAATTATTTGTGCACTTTTTTTTTCAAATTACAATGCATAATGTGCATATGCATTTGTAGGTTTTGTGCGTGTACATATAAATGTAATATGTACAATAAAAGGCATAATGAATATCTGAGTCAATAAACCATATAAAATAAATAAGTTTCGTTAAAAATTATAAAATATATGTATACGTATTATTAAAAAGTTCAAAAATAACTTTATTTCTATATTTAACTTTCGTTGAAATTCATTTATTTATATAGTAAATAAAAATAAAAATGGTTGTAAACAACAAAAAATTAGTGTTTCCATATTTTGTAATCGAATAAAAATAAGTAAAACAAGTATGAAAGGACTAAGTTCAGGTGCCCGGAAAATACTTTAAGGTGTAAAACAAATCATATAAAGTAAAATCTGCCGGATGTTCGAAAATCCTGATATTGGTTATATAGGGGCAAGACCACGTTCGCTCAAATTTATCTATTTTCCCATTTTTATTAAAATAACTCACATATTGGCCGATATATGTATGCGGTACAAAGTTACCCGGAAGTTCGAAAGTCTCTATATTAAGTGTATAGGAGGCTAGGGGAAGTATTGATCCGATTCAACCTTTTTTTGACATACAGACATATCATAATAAAAAGGGAATTATCCCTTAATTTCAGTTAAATACGTATGACACCCACAATGATGATTTTCGATCAAAAGTCAACCTACCTTGAGGGGATTAAATATGCGGTATAAACCAATAAATACTTTTCAAGCCTCTAGGTACCGAATATTTAATCCCCGGCACCTAGTGGCTTGAAAAGTTTTTATTGGATTTCAATTTTTAGTCATAAGTTGCACACACTAAAGACATTATTTGCTTCTTGATTTGTGCACTGGAAACTTAATGAATGAAGTTAAAGTGCGCTTATTGTTATTGTGCGTGTAATAATAATGTAATGTAAAATATAAAATGCTTATTTTAAGCAAACATCTAAAATATTAATAAAAAATAAATATGTAGAAATATTGCAGTGAATTGTAAGTGTATAAAAGTGCATAATACGGAAAAAAAACTAACCATAAGTCGAGAAATTGCAAAATTAAATTTGCAAACATTTCAACTTTAAATGCAAATATCTCGAAAACTATAAGTTTGCGACGGCAATAATTATATATATTCTTAATCTGGAGCATCAGCACTATCCAACCATACCACTTTTAACCCTGAAATCGTGGGATGGTATACTAAAGCCGACCCTTTTACTCTTATAATTTTATCTTTTATGTACACCAACGCACATTTATTTTATAAGAAATTAACGGCCCAGTACGTTCTTCGCTACGTTTAAAGTGAAATAATAAAAGTTTTTTTTTCACATAGAATTCATTTATTCAAACAAAAAAATATTTAATTAATTGCTAGTATTTTAAAACTTAATTATAATTGTTTGAATTGAAATGACATATTAGTTGGAATCATAGAGATACGCGGTTTCAAACAACTTCTCCTTTTGATTTAGCAGTTTAGATAATTTCTTCAATCAAATTCGGCAGCAACTTTTTCACTGCAAACAGCAACAGGTTGTATATGAGTATAATAATTTTGGAGCATCAAAAGATGTCATTTGTAAAGTCGATCTGTATTGTTAAAAAAAGCTTCAACGTTTGAGATGTCTCAAAAAATAATGAATACAAGGGTCGGTTTTTAATGCTGGTAATCTTACTTAGCCATTAGCACAACTCATCCCGGGCGCTTCACCTTGAAAGTTAGCCGGATCACAATGTGTATAACTTCCGGCCATCATTCCAATGTATGCGTACATAACATATACATACTATAACCAATCTGACTGTTATAATTTAAAGCCAAAATAGCACAACGTATTCGTGAGCCGTACAAGATGCAGTGCAAGTACAGGGTCAAGATATTTATTTCGTGCCATTCGACCGATTTTGTGCAAACTTCACATTAACCACCTACTAAATAGTCCGAACAAAGCCTAAAGATTTGGTTTGGATAGGTGAGCCTGTTTTTAAGTTATAAAATTACAAATTCAGGCTTGATGTGGGTCACCCATACATAGATAATACTACTACTACCATCTATACATATGATTTCTATTAGTTAGATTTTATAATATAATCCATTAGTTAATGAGACATAGCATTTTTGTGAAGCAACTTGTGTTAGTTTACAAAAAAATTGATCATAAAAGTTTTTCGTGTGTTAATAAAGCATTGCTTTTTGGGAGAAATTGATCGTAATAAACTCCATCATTTCACACTGGAGTCCAATCGAGAGACATTGTAGAAGACTGCACATGATAAACCGGTCTTCAAGCACGGAAAGACGAAAAAGTCGACTGGCAAGGTTATGACATCAGTCTTTTGGGATGCACGTGGTTTAATATGCATAGACTGATTACTGAGCCAGTTATCCTTTTCACTTTGTATTCACTTGACGCCAAAAAAAAAACAATAACGCGCTATTTATAGGCGCATTCCCGCCGATACCGGCCCAAAATTAGCTATTATTTGTAGTAAAAAGTAAATAACAAAAAAATGTTTTTGTGGGATATTCATAAGAGATAGACATGTACCATCGGGGAGTTTTCTGTAGACATTTTCAATGGGTACAATACTTAGTACATTATTTTGATAAATCTCATAGGGTTCAGCCTGCGCTTCCAGTATAAGCGGAAAAAATTTAATTATTTACGACATCACATTAGAAAACTCAAAAATAATATTTCTCCACTATTTAATGTATGTTATTATACATAATTATAAACCTTCTTCTTCAATCACTCTATCCGCATCAAAATCCGTTGGGTAGTTTGAAAGATTTATGCATACAAAGGGACATAGGGACAGAAAAAAAGGGACTTTCTTTTATATTCTGTATTGATTCATAAATAACTTTTTTTCAATTCTTTTTGTTCACACAATATCAAAAGGGTTAAATTCTAACTAAAAATAATTGTTACTTTATCTACATGGTTTACCAAGGAACCAAAAGTATTAAAGAAAAATAATAGCCAATGTCAGTAACACAAAATTAGCCAACAACACAAAATTAGTTTTTGCGTAGAATTCCGGCTATTCGCGGCGATTTTTTGCCACGCTTCAAAAAAATAATCCTGGTCGGTCCAACACAGAGGCGTCTACAGTTCTTTCGCATCTACCCTCCATGGTTGGACCAATACCGAGGCGTCTTCAGTTATTTCGCGTAGAAAGATTTTTGGATCCTGTATTCACGGTGTAATCCTTCTTTATTATTTATTTTTATTCGTTTACAAAATATGGCAACACAAATTTTTTCTTTGCCTGCAACCATTTTCTTATTGTATGGGAATATAAATCCATTTGGATTTTTAACGATAGTTAAATATTGAATTAAAGCTGGTTTTGCAATATTTAATGTACTGTGTAAAAACCAAAAGTGTTAGTGGATATAAAAGTTAAAATATATGTGTAATATTCATTAAAAGTCAAAGAAACCCGGACTGAATTTTTAAACTTTGAATGCAAATATCTCAAAAACCATTTCAGATATACTACTAGTAAGACTTTGTTCATAATTTTTAAATACTTAATTTATTCTTCGAACCCAATTTTTTTGCTCACAAAGTAATCTCCTTGGCCCTGATTAAAACTCACGAAAATCAATGAAGGATGCTACGTTGCATTATCATGGTGGAAAAATCAAGAGCTGTCGCCCATAATTCCGGCCTATTTTTCCAAATAGCTCCGCACAAACGACGCATAACACAAATTCGAAGTGCACCACACCTCGATAATGGAAGAAAACTGTCAACAAAACATTAATTTTTGACCTGGTGCGACGCCGTTTTTCGAAAAAGTGATTTTGGAACCAGTCGCGCTTTCACATTTCTTAGGCTTAAACGACCTTTCAAACTATTTTTCACTGATCCTTCCGATATTCCAATAATTCCAGTAAGATCTCTGACTGTTAATCGGTGATTCCTGAGTACAAATTCCTTTATTTTATCAAAGTGTTGATCATCAGTTGATGTTAGATAGATAAATGTTTATTTATTTATTTAACGCCAATCGGCACTATACATCTAATAACAATTATAATTCTAAATAAGACAACAGGCTTAAACATATAAAATTAGGAATTAAACTCGTAGCCTAGTTCGTATGCTAGTATTTTAATAAAGCTTTTTTAACGATCTTTCTGAGGTTCTGTAGAGACCCGCTGAAGAAGTTGATGTCTCCGTGCAAAGAGTTTACCAATCTACAGATTCTTTCCTTTGGGCCATTGATTACATAGTTTTTGTTCGATCTGGAAGTTTTCAGAATCCTCATCTGTCTAAGGTTAAGCTCATTTGGTACGATTTCAAAGTCTGCAAGGATTTCTGGGGCATCAATTAATCCATTGAGAATTTTGAATAAGAAGATGAGGTCTGCTACCTGCCGTCGAGATTTCAGGTCATTTATTTTCAGGATTCTTCTGACGTCTTCAGTTGAATTGATATCGTTTCTGTGTCTGTTATGAAATAGCAGCGCTTTGCAGAACTTGTGCTGGATTCTCTCTACTCTGTTGATCATTGAGTCCGTGAATGGGGACCAAATCACTGTTCCATATTCTAGAATAGGTAGCACTATTGCTGAGAATAGGCAGGTTAACGAGCAATTGTTCTCAAATTCCCTACACATCCGATTAATCAACCCTAGTACTTTGTATGCCTGCGAAGTAATTTTATCGATGTGTTTCTTGAAATTTAGTCTTCTGTCAATAGTTATACCCAGGTCTCTGATGTCTTCAACTTCCGTTAGTCTTTGGTCGTTCAAGGTGTAGGTTAAAGGTACCTGCGTATGCGCACGGGTGAAGGACATTACTGCGCATTTTTTCTCATTCAAAACAAGTTTATTTATTTTACACCAGTTATACAGCTCATCTATATCGTTTTGTAAGATGTGAATATCAGAAACGGTGACAATTCTACGAAAAATTTTTAAATCGTCAGCGTATAATAAGTACTCAGACTGCAGTTTCCTCCCAATGTCATTCACAAATATGTTGAAGAGTATGGGTCCAAGGTGGGATCCCTGGGGAACACCAGATGTGACATCATACTCATCTGAAATGTGTCCATCGATTCTTACTTGCAACCTTCTTCTTGTTGGGTACGATCTGATCCAGCGTAGTGCATTGCAATTCACTCCATAATTTTTTAGCTTCACCATAAGAGTCTCATGGTCCACTTTGTCGAATGCCTTGCTAAAGTCCGTATATATTGAATGAACTGGAATACCACTGTCCATGGCCTTCAAGATGTAGTTGACATAGGTATATAAGTTTGTTGTAGTGGATCTGCCACCAACAAATCCGTGCTGCTTAGGAGAAATGATATTTCTGAATGATGATATCAACTGAGGCAAGACAATTTTCTCAAACAGTTTTGCTAATGCAGATTGGATACATACAGGTCTATAATTGGTAACGTCAGATCTTGGGCCGTTTTTGTGGATGGGACTGATGAACGACGATTTCCACGCCGATGGAAAGGTTCCGTGATAAAAAGACTTACTGAATATATGCGTGATAGGTTCACAGAGCCCGACAGCACAGTTGCGTAGAAATATATTAGGCAGACTATCAGGTCCTGCTCCTTTTTTTGGATCCAGAGCCAATAGCTGCTTAAAAACTTCATTGAAGTTAGCATCAAATTCATTTAGCTCCACATTTCCTACAATGTCAGCAGATTGATGATGACCAACTCCGCTGGGGCTCATTGTATAGGTGTCCTTGAAGTAAGATGCGAAGATATTACTAATCTCCGCACCCGAATGAGCGGTTAGGTCATTCCATGTCATGGTAGCTGGGACTCCCATGTCCGTACCCCTTTTGTTCTTGACAAACCTCCAGAATTCATTTTTGTCTGAAGAGACTAGATTTTCCACTTTATTAATGTATGACTTGTAGCATATTGCACTTAATTTCTTGCATTCGAGTCTCAGTTGGCTAAAACATCTGTAATTTGACTTATTCTTTTTCCTCCTATATCTGATATGTGCAGATTTCTTCAATTTAATTTTATTTATAAGTTCTTTAGAGAACCAGCAGGGAAATTTACTTGGTTTCTTCGAATATACAGGGACGAACTGAGAAATACCTTCTTGTACCTTATTATAAAACCAACTAACCTTATCATCCACTTCTTTTATTTTGTATAGCTCAATCCAGTTAGATCTTAAGAAGAAAGCATTAAGACTCACATAGTCGGCTTTCTTAAACGAATAAGAAGGAGGATAATTAGGTATTAGGCTAGGCTGAAAATACAAGGAGATCTCCAGAGGCGGGTGATATTTATCGACAGTCGTGAAAGCAAGAGTTTCGTTGATTGAGAGATCCAAATTACTGAAACATAAATCCAACAGTTTATTATTTTTATTTAAGATGTTATTGCATTGTTGACACTCAATAAGGGCCGTGGTATCGTACAGCAGCTTCTCGCAATCAAAGCGCGGTGTACTGCTATTCAAATTGTAGTCTCCCACTATCATGATCCTTGAATCCGGAAATTTTTCTCTCAAATGTATTAATATTTCAGTATGGGCATAGTATATCTCATAATTAGATTGTGGTGGTATATATACGCACCCAATGATGATACAAGTATTATTACCTTTGATCCTTACGAAGATCTGTTCTAGGTTATTGTTCCCAATGGATATAAGCTCAGCTTTAATTATTCGTTTAAAAGCGATCAGGACACCACCTCCTCTCTCGCATCCTGTCGAAGTATCCCTGTCCTTCCTTAGTGTGATATAGGAGCTGTCGATGAATTCGTTATTTTGAATAGATGAGTGAAGCCAGGACTCTGTGATACATATTACGTCGTACGAACTACTTGCTGATGAGGTTAGGAACTCGCTGAGTTTTGTCCTTAGACCGCGCGTATTCTGGTAGTATACTTGTAGCTGCTTTAGGTTTCCTTTCCTCGACGACTTGGCGAAAGTTTGTGTTAACAATTCTAGGCGTGCCATTCACGTATTTAATGGTTTTGTTTTTCACGCCACTGTCATTCAGTAATCTAAGTTTTTCCCTCAGTGATTGCAAATGTGACTGCTGAGCCGGAGTGAGATCAGACTTGAAAGAGACTCGTGTGTCAGGATCAGGTTTGGATCTTAGTATACATCTGGCACAAGTGACAGACTGTGTCTCAATCAGCAAAGGCCTAGACCGATCGGGTGTTGGACGCCCTATCCTGCGTAGCTTGAACGATTTCATATTGTCATGGAGCTCTTCAGGAATGACTGATGATAACCGTGCTCTATCTTCTTCTAGGCGTACTTTACCATCTACCGCCTCGGATTCGGTAATATTAAATGCGATGACATTGGCTTCCCGCTTCTTGCGCTCATTGATCTCCGTAATGACCTCCTCTGGAGGAAGTGAAGAGAATGAACTTAATTTGTCTTCTATTTCCGCAACTCTTTTTTCTAAATGTGAGCACTTTTTCGACATAGCCTCGTTTAGTTTATTTATCTCACTCCTTATATCTGAGAGGTTACCCTCAATAGACTGCTTAAATTTATCGAACTTTGACTCAATTTTGTTTGACAGTTTGATGAGTAAGTTTTCATATTTATCGAGGGACTCGTCGTCTGTGACGTCACTATCATTCTCAACTAACTCAGAATCTCGCTGGCCATCTGATATCCTTACACTAACCTCGCAAAGACACTTGCCGCACTTCCAAACTTATTTATTTTTTAATACTTTATTAGCTGTAGCCCTAAATTCTTCGCTGCTAAGTCCGGTACACCGAGCGTGATGCCAGTAGCTGCATTGAGCACATTGAATGCTGCTGGTACCTTCACGAATAACATTAAGACAAGCCCCGCAAGCAAATTTGCTGGTTGGCTTTTTAGGAGGCATAATCAGCGTACTTAATGTTCACTTCGATTACTTTCAATCACTTTCACCTCACTTAACAAATCGTTAAGCAATATCGTTAAAATTTGATATTTATGAAAATAAAACAACCAATAAATGATCAGCACAAAATTTAGCACTTGTTGTTTAGCCTAGTGTTGCCACCTGTTTGCAGATAATAACTATATAATGTTATGAGGTAATGCACCGCGACCTAAAGTCTATTGTGCCCTCTACGATATCACAAGTCCTGCCAGAGTCCCAGCAGCCTGAATAGCTCTAGGAGTTTGCCGGGCGCTACTGAGGTAATGTGATCCCTGCTGATATAGATGGAATCCAGGGCCTTAAGCCTTTTTCCACAGATTGCTGTGCAATCCAGAATTAGGTGTGCTGGTGTTTCCTGTCCCATGTCACAGAACCGGCAGTTAGCACAGGAGGCTATGCCCATGTTGGACAAGGGTTTCCTGAGCCTGCAGTGATCAGTTGATGTTGATGACAGTCCTTGACGTGGTTCCGAAAGACAAGCGTATACTAAACACTACTTTATTAAACGTAAATAAGTCGAAAATCATTTATTACGAATATTAAAACTGTTTTTTTTTAATAAGAAAAAGCATTGTTCAAAATAATATATGTAAAATATATACTATCTATATTTTTTTTAATAAAAATAAAAAAAAATCAAGTTATCCTTTAATCCGTCCACTGGTTTTTAATAGCCTGTTTATCCAACGCAAAGTTTCTTTGCTCCTTATATTGAATTGAAATAGCTGCCAATCTGTCCCCGAATCGCGGCTCTCGTTAACTAGCGAAATTCATGTATTTTTTTTGTTTTCGTGTCGTTGTACTCGCTATCTAAGAGCACTTTCGAAATTTGAAATTTTCTCATTCGGTAACGTTTTCTCGTTTGAACGAAAGAATCGAAATTTCACTCGTTAGCTATTTGAGAAACGATATAGTGCAAATTAAAAACAAAAATTAATATATCAGTTAAAAGTAATCGGAGGCAAAATGTGAGTTATTTTTCTTTTATTGAATAAATATGCGTAAAAAAATTTGATGAGTGATTTTATGCTACAGCATCAAGACTAGGCAAAAAATATTTTCCCTAATTGTGGGGAAGTCAAATTTGCAGCAAATAAGCTATGGGATGCATTGACGCTAAAACTTAACGCTGCCGGGCCACCGATGAAAAATGCCAAATTTTGGAGAAAAGTAAGATCAACAAATAATATTAATTAAATAAATAAAATAATATATGATTAAAATAATAATAAAATACAAAAATAGGTATAGGTAACAGAAAAGCAACTCCTCCAAGCTACGGGGAGAGATGTTGCAGTAGAAGGGTTGACATTAGTTAAATCTTTTGGAAATGTAGTGCCAGAAGAAGGTTTAAATGAGTTGGTAGAGATGATTATTAATAGCGAGGAAGAAGAAAGGAAGCCTATTGTCGAAAGCGAAAAGTTTTCTCTTTTGAAATCCAATTTACGCGCATATGAAGCAACGCAAGCCCAAAGAAAAATATTGAAAAACTAATTACTTTAAAGGAGAGATCGCTGCAAATAAAAGAAGAGGCACATAAAGCAGATATGCAAAAAAAAGCTGTGGAGTTGCAGATTAAAACTTATGAGCTTGATATTTTAAAGAGAAAAGTTCAGAAATAAACACCAAGTTCCTGTTTGTATATTTAATATATATTTTATTTTATTTTTATTGAATATACATATGTATATTTATTAAAGCAAAATATGAATTCAAATGTTGTTGGAACGTTTAGTTCAATTATTATCTAAATACAACATAATATGATCTCTAATTTGATGACCAATTTTAGTTAAATCAGTCTTATTTTCCGTATCTATTTCTGTATCATTGTTTTCATTCTCAAAATATCTGCAATATGTCGAATTTTTAAATTGTATTACTATACCGACTTCTTGTATCATTACTGAGAATTTTCCACCGGACTTTCAGTATACCTATGGTTCGTTCAGCAATACAGCGTGCTTGGCACGAGCCAAGCTCGGGGTTTCTAAATGGTGTCAAACACCATGGTTCCAAAGGATATCCATAATCTCCCGTTAATTGAGAAAGTACGTAAATATGTCTGCAAATATATTTTGTAGCTGTATAAGTGCATATATTACCCAAAAGCCAGACATTTCTCATATTGTTTTGATTATATGCTGAGGGTTAATTTTTTTTGCCTGCAATAAATAAATTTAGTAAATTTATACATATATAAACGTATAATAAATTTAAATATTTACGATCAATTCCGATTCAAAAACTTTTTCTTTTATTTTGTTTCGTATTTCATGTTATTCGAAAATGTGATTTAGAGCTACAGCAGGGAAGTTATTTCATAAAATTTCTATTCGTTTCGTATCAAGTGCGACGATCCGCACACTCGACACGTTATGAAATTTCACTCGATACGATAACTTGCTCGCTCACGACTGTCGCGATTCGGGCCCTGCTCTTAAGGTCAATCCACAAATTCTCGATCAGATTGTGATCAGGATATAAATTATAAATAAAGTATTTCACCCCTTTTTTCTCCTATGGGACCGAACAATTTTTAATGTTCTACGACAAAAGTTTTTCTCTTCTGTATGTGGACATTTCGTAAAAGATAAATTTTTCTAGCTTCGCGAAAGATTACCGCGAGCAATCAGGCTAATTTTTCTTGGACGACCACGAGTCTCTTTTATTTTTTCCTTTAGAGTTTTTAGTTACACAGTTTTCCCATCGCCCTAACAAATTTGCAATGAGTTTTTACGTTTTTCCTTTATCACGCAATTTTTTTATCACTCGACGCTCAGGTGCAGTCCCAGCTAAACGCATTCTTATTCTTTTGTGCATAAGCTTTTTTTTCTTAATCTGGAGAACCTCTTCCATCCATACATATCTATTTCAACCCCGAAATCCGTTCATTTTAAATCCCAGCCGTTTTATCCTTTATGTCAAAAAAAAACTTTTTTCTTATAAATTTTCTGCTTAAATTTTGTTGATTTTTTATGATTTACAATTTATTCGTAAATATTTTCATTATTAGAAACCTTAGAAAAATATAGTTTTATGCTATGTTCGGACGGACATACATTTGTGTGTTGTGGAATCTAAGTCTTTCGGACTGACAATGTATGTTTTCGATGAGTTTTCACTGACAACTCACAAATTTATTTGTTTGTTTACATTTTGAGCAATGGTAAGTTTTGGATGCCTTAATAATGGACCGCGAAGAGCACTAATTTTGTTTTGCCAAAATTAATTCAATGAGTAGGACCTCTCCCCTATCACTCTACAAATTTCTTTTTTTGTATTTTTGCTTTTCCATTTTTCAATATCAATAGGGGGATTCTCATGCTCTTGCAAGATTGCACGATGACACAAAATGCAAAAATCCTATACCGAAATATGCAAGGCCAAGAGACGACCCATTACAGAACTTAGTAATATATGACGGCACGAAAATAAACATGGGTTTTGATCTGACATATTTTACAGGCACTGCAAATAATTTTTTGCGTGTGTTTGTTGTGCCGTTGCACCAAGAGGAAAATTCTGCAATTTCTGCACCGTGAAAGGGTTTTGCAAGAGCAAGAGGATCCCCCTAATATGACAATATCAAGTGACAGCTGTATTTGTATATGGAATGTAAACAAATATCAAGTGACAATTTTGGGCCGGCAAAATATGTCTTCCAATAAAATCGATTAAACTAGAGCAGGCACCGATTATAGTAAGTGGAATGTAGGTTTTGAAGTAGTTTTCAGCGAAAACTGGTTTTCTATGTGTTTTCATTTGACAGATTTTACATGGACGAAAAAACAAGTTTTAGGGCGAAAACCAGTTTTTCCCACGAAAACATGTTTTCATTGTCGGTCCGAACATAGTACTATATCATAAAAACAAAACGGCTGATTTTGACATTCTGAATTGAAACACTTATGATAAAATGTTATTTTTGAGCTATCGACACAAGTGATCTCCTTTTTACACGGTTAACTGGGACAGTAAATTACTGGTTCAAAAAATCAGATTTTCACGAAATTTATTCATCCTTCGGTATCTTGATTTTGTTCTGGCGTAAATAATTCAAATTCAGATCATACTTTTGACATCTGGTACTTCCAATTCTTACCCCCTGTATCGCGCGACGATGAGATTGACGAGATTTCATAATATTCTGCGTTTTTTAAGATCCGAAAAAAGAAAACAAGACTGTTCCAATTCGTGATTTGTGGACGATGTTGAATTCCAATTTAGCTCAGATGTACAAACCAACCGCAAACTTGACAGAAAACACTTGAGAAAAAAATTTGGCGGCTCCAAAGTAGTGGTAGAAACATCTGCATGTACATATATGTAACTACTTTAATACTCTACCCGTTGCTTAATATATGTTATTGTGGAGTATTACCATTGTTGACTCGGTAAAAAAATAATAAACCTTACATCCCTATAGTTATGGCAGCAAATAGGACACAAAAATTATAAATTCTTATAATAAAGCTGTCGTTGACACAATGGACCAAATGGTCCGCAGGTACACAAGTCAATGACGAACGAGATGGCCAATGGTAATGTTGTTCAACATGCTAGACATTTCTTCGCTTGCTTCATATATTATTTATTATGAAAATAATAAAATGATTGCCAAAAAACCAACAGAACGTCGTCAATTTATGCGTAAACTAAGTGAAGAACTATCATTGCCGATGATTGAACAACGTATGGCGAAAATAAAAAAAAATAATAAATTAATTATAAACAAGTAAGGAAGGGCTAAGTTCGGGTGTCACCGAACATTTTATACTCTCGCCTTCATTATCCGTCATTTACATATTTTTCAAATACCGTATTTGTGTAAAGTTTTATTCCGCTATCATCATTGGTTCCTAATGTATATATTATACAGAAAAGGCATCAAATGGAATTCAAAATAGCGTTATATTGGAAGAAGGCGTGGTTGTAAACCGATTTCACCCATATTTCGTACATGTCATCAGGGTGTTAAGAAAATATTATATACCGAATTTCATTGAAATCGGTCCAGTAGTTCCTGAGCTATGGTTTTTGGTCCATAAGTGGGCGACACCACGCCCGTTTTCAATTTAAAAAAAAGCCTGGGTGCAGCTTTATTCTGCCATTTCTTCCGTAAAATTTAGTGTTTCTGACGTTTTTTGTTAGTCGGTTAACGCACTTTTAGTGATTTTCAACATAACCTTTGTATGGGAGGTGGGCGTGGTTATTATCCGATTTCTTCTATTTTTAAACTGTATATGGAAATGCCTGAAGGAAACGACTCTATAGAGTTTGGTTGACATAGCTATAGTAGTTTCCGAGATATGTACAAAAAACTTAGAAGGGGGCGGGGCCACGCCCACTTTTCCAAAAAAATTACTTCCAAATATGCCCCTCCTTAATGCGATCCTCTGTGCCAAATTTCACTTTAATATCTTTATTTATGGCTTAGTTATGACACTTTATAGGTTTTCGGTTTTCGCCATTTTGTGGGCGTGGCAGTGGGCCGATTTTGCCCATCTTCGAACTTAACCTTTTTATGGAGCCAAGAAATACGTGTACCAAGTTTCATCATGATATCTCAATTTTGACTCAAGTTACAGCTTGCACGGACGGATGGACAGAGGCACGGACGGACAGACAGACATCCGGATTTCAACTCTACTCGTCACCCTGATCACTTTGGTATATATAACCCTATATCTGACTCTTTAAGTTTTAGGACTTACAAACAACCGTTATGTGAACAAACCTAAAATACTCTCCTTAGCAACTTTGTTGCGAGAGTATAAAAATTTCAGATATAGGTCCAAATTGAGGAAATGATTCTGTGGTGCCGTCGCCATTTTGAAACTCGTGTTATTATAACATGTTCTAAAATGAATTTACCTATGAAATTTTTATTTTATTGCAGAAAAAGTATATACAGTAGTATCTCGATAGACCGGACACCCTTTAGTCCGGACACCTCTACTATTATCCGGACAGTTTTATATTTTTTACTCTCTAATCCGAACGCTACAAAAAATGCAGACTTTTTTTTCTTTTTTCGCTTTGGTATTATGATTTTTACTTTGCGTTGTGAGTTTTTGCTGCAGCAGTTCGAAGAATATCGGTACTTTAACGAAAAAATGTGCGTATATATGTACTACATACGTACTTAATGTATTGCCAATTATAGTGTATTTATTCCAAGAATGATATTATTCTCTACACGGCGGTGCACCGTTTGTTTATTCATAGTTCGTGAAGTCGCACAGTGACTGGACTTGCATACAATTTCTTTGTTATTAAAATGAGCGGCAGACAAATAAATAAAAGAGCTCATAAAACCCTTTCTATTCAGAAAAATCGTATTCGAATGTGAAATATTAGATCGCCTTGATAAAGGAAAATCAATTAGATACGTTGCAGAACAATTTCGAGTAACAAAATCTACTGTATTTGACATAAAAAAGAAACGTGATGCTATCAGAAAGTATGCGTCCAACTGTGTGCAGAAACCAGGTTAGTTAAAGTGGAACCAATTTTGGTTTTCAAATTTAATAACTTAGTGGTATTTCTCAGAAAAAAGGCAGATCTCATGGTCTAGGAAAACATCCGGATATGGAGAAGGCCTTAATGACTTGGTTTGTTCAACAGAGAAACCAGAATATTCCTATATCAATCGAAATGATTCAACACAAAGCAAAATATTTTTATAATCAAATAACTGGCAAAAATGATTTTGGGGCAAGTTTGGGGTGGATTTCAAATTTTAAAGCACGACATGGTATAAGGAAATTAAAAATTTGTGGTGAAAAAGTAAGCAGTGATGTTTCTGCAGTGGAACCATTCAGGCAAAAATTAAAATCTATTATAGAAGAAATGGACCTAGACCATGACCAGATTTATAATGCAGATGAATCGGCAGCCTTTTGGGAAGTTATTCCTGCAAATACATTGGCGCACTCGCAAGAAAAATCTGCATCTGGTCGAAAAATTTCAAAGGATCGCGTAACTTTATGCCTTGTTGCAATGCATCTGGCACACATAAGCTACTCCTTTTGGTAATAGGCAAATCAACTAATCCACGATCATTTAAAAATTGCAATGTGCCTGTAACTTATAAAGCAACTAAAAAAGGTTGGATGTCAACGTTCTTATTTACTGAATGGTACAGGAAATATTTTATACCGGATGTAAAAAAAATTTTGCAAGACAATAATAGACCATTAAAAGCTATTTTACTAATCGACAATGCTCCATGCCACCCAAGATCAGAAGATATTGACATATACACTAATTTTCGAATTGTCTTTCTTCCACCCAATTGGACAGCAATCATACAGCCTTTAGATCAAAATTTAATTCAAAATGTTAAAGTGTCTTACAGAAAAGAACTTTTGAATTATCTTCCAATTGATAATACAGATATTGGAATTGCATTAAAAAACTTTACGCTACGAAATTGCGTCACACTTTTAAACAATGCGTGGTTAGGTATATCACAACAGAATATTGTTCGCAGTTGGAACCAGTTGTTGTGTACTGACCGACAAGAATGGATGGAGGAAGATTTGATACTTCTGGCTCAACTTACAGCCGCTAATTCAGAAATGAATGAAATTCATACCATCATCGCTTCGATAAATCTGGACGCTCAAGTTGATACTCAAACCATAAATGACTGGGCCACTGGAAGAGATGAATTCGAATACGACTTTTCTGATCGGAAAATTGTGCAGTCTGTGTTAGAAAACGATAATATTGAGGAAAATGGTTCTGACTCTGACTATAGCATAGTTGAAGCGGAAAATAAAATCAGTAGTAGTGAAGCAAAAAGTATTTTTTCCAAAGCGATTCAGTGGGCAGAACAAATTGACGCTTCGGCTATGGACATTTTCCGATCTATCGAGATACTACTTTAATTAAAATGTAAAACACGTGCAAAAAAGTAAAGCCTTGTAAACCAAGTAACTAGTGGGCGTACAAAAACACCATGTAAAAAATCCGTAATAAAGCATGCAAAAAGGAGATCAAGTGTATATCGTCACCTGAAATGCAAAATAACGTAACATCACTTTTCGTAGGTTTACAGGAGAAGCAAAAAAACCGTATAACAACAAAACCATTTGAGATATTGAAACAAAATTTTCAAATCTGAACTAACATGAAACTATAAGTATATTTTAGAAAAAAATAAAGAAAAAATTAAGCAAATTTTATAGTAGGTGTCTTACGTTATTTTGAATTTTCATTTCTGAAACAAAATAACGTATGATCAATCTAAATTTGTATAAAAATTAAAAATTTGAATATTAATACTTTTTTTTAATTTTAAATAAAAACAGTTGCAAGTTTTTCATATTTCATTTTATTTTTATTATTAATACATATGTACATACATAAGTACTACAAAAAATTTAAATATTTCAAGCTAAAAAATGAGGATAATGTTTAATTATTATTTATTAAATAACTAATTATTCGAAAGGTATATTATCATAAAAGTAATAACAGTCTGCTGGAATTAAAGCTTCTAGGTCCAGCAGATGTTGCCATTTCTTCTTAATTATTGTTAAACTTTGCAAAAGAATAGGCTGCTGAATTCCTAAAAAAGCTCGGGTCTGATCACTTGGATCATGGAGTCGCTAAACAACTCTGGCGGCTCCTTCTCTACCCATATACCGAGGGAGTTGTGGGTGGGAAGAAGCCGTTGAAGAAAAGGGAGAGTGAACTTCTTCACGGATGGGTCAAAGGTGGAGGGGTCTACTGTCAGGAGCTCTCTATCAACTCCTGTTTCTCCAACTTCCTAAGTATTGCAGTGTCTTCCAGGCCGAGATTGGAGCCATTAAGGTAGCAGTAGATTTACTACTCCAGAGTGCAGCCTCCTTCAGAGGAGTGACCATCGACTCAGTAGAGCCTTGAACTCATTAACAATGAGAGATTCAGAGTTGATCGAAGACCTAACTTCGCTATCAATAGTATCGAGTGTATTTGTGATAAGAATGATATGAGTGCCAGACCACAGCGGAATCGTATGAAACATGAGCTAGCAAGGAGAAGCACCCTAGAACCGCTATCGGTAGAATGGGAGCGGTATCCTATTCTATTACTGCTGGGCCACAATTTTTACACACGCTGTCGAAAAAGTCTTTTGTCCCAAGATCGTTCGCATGAGATCTAGTGATCTCGTTGTCCTCAGTAAGGCAGCCTTTCCCTACTTTAGGGGCTTGTAACACGCCATTGTCCTATTGGCTTCCACGCAGTAAAGCTGGGAATCCTACCAGACGCCATCTGCAGAAGCTGTATTGAAGAAGATTAGGTGGAAACAACACTTCCTGTCTGCTGTCTTGCGTTAGGGAGGTCAAGACTTAGTCACTTGGGGGCGCATACCTTCAGGCATCCCTCCGAACTGGCGGGAAGCGTTTTGTTAATTTATAAGTTCGAACACAGGGGTTCTTCTTTTCTATGGCCTCACAAAGGACTACATATATGTATGTATATAGTAGTCCACTTTCGATCAACGATTAGCCTAAACTAACCAAAGCACATTGAACTTAATCACTAAAACTAAACATAAACAATAAATGAAGGCTAACTTCGATAAAAAAAAACAAACGCTCTGTTATATTTACATACATAAATGAGTGATGATACGTTTTTTTGAATTTTTAATATAGCTTGGGTATTTTTGATCGCAGAAGCTTAAAATTTGTGACACATATGTAATATGATGTGGTGAATCGCAACTAGTAAAGAACTCAATTTTGAGTTTTTTGATGATGCGTTATTTTGCATTTCAGGTGACGATATGTAAGTTGAGTCATGAAATTTGTTCCTTAACTGCTAGTACTATCACTTGCAATCCAAGTTTTTTACCCAAAAAACTAGCAGAAGGGCGCACAAGTTAAAACAGCTGCTAGCAGAAAGAACCTACTGTCATATGAGGAAAAGCTGTTAAAACACTCGGGTACAAGCGATATTTGATGCATTTGGTTTAATTTTTTTTGTTGTGATAGTTTTGAACTATAAAATAAATAATAGGTACATTAAATAGCAACCAAAGTCCAACAGTTTCAGCAGTGAGCTTTAGGTCATTGAGTGCTGGAAGAAGTAATCGTTCCTTAGACCCAATTCCTCTGCATTTTGCTTGAAATTGACTTTTGAAATGTTTCGATACATTGTTTTATTCATATTTGATATAATACATTTCATTCGGTTCACTTCGTTGCTCGCCATATACCAGGGGTGGGCATATTAGCCCTCAGTGGCATTTTGCCCGTTCGGGCACGAGTGCACATTTTGGGGGCTATATGAGGGGATCATCGCGGGCAAACATGAATAGGGAAGTGAGAGCAACGTATTTTACCACTCCATGTTTACAAATGAGAGCGCGCGCATATGTATGTATGTATATGGGAAGTTGCACTGTGGGTAATAACTGTAAAATTGCCTAACAATTTTAAGTTTCTTTGTAACTACTATAAATTAATAAAATGTAAGACAAATAACAAAAAGTATAATAAATACTTTATTTTAGTAATAATTTTTTTAATATGTCTTTATAACAGCATTTAATTTAGTTTATTTCACATACTAATTTCTATGTTTGGTTTAATCTCATTTGCTGTAGCTACACGCATAATTGTACCAAAATTTAAATCAGATAACCTACTTCTTATTTTATGTTTGTTTAATTTCATTTTTGAAAAAAAAAATTGTTCACAAGTGTATGTGCTTCGAAACATAGATATAATTTTCGAAGCAAAAAGTTTCAAACCAGGTTATTTCTTTAAGCTTCCTTATAAAAAGTAATTTCAGTAACAAATTCAGTTTATGAACTACTGTTTCTTCAAACACAAATGCCGCCCGCTTACCATAGAATTTCCAACGACTTGGGGTTTTCCCCATAGAAACGACTCAGCTGATTGCTCTCTCACAACGCAGGGTTGCCAGGCTCGACATACTGTAGTAATTATAAAAATTGTCTTCAATATATTTGAAATTTTCTTAAACTAACGCAAACTCAGAATCGAATGCTATTATTTATAAATATATAAACTAGTTTTACTAGTTTGATTTTAGTTTTGATATTTTATATTACGAAAAATTATAATTGAAAAGTTAGATGTGTGCAGAACAAAACGCTTGCCACTCGTAGCGGAGGGAGAAGCGAAATACGATGTTTCTGGCATTAGCGTTTGAATTCTATTTGTGTGCTTAAGCACTCTCAAACAATAATGCCATACCGCGCAAATATATTTTCAGTTGATGATTTCTTATATTTTTGAAAATATATGTTCCCTTTCTATAGCGCGTATTATTATTTTAAAACATTTCCAGAGGCAATTTAGATTTTAAAAATTTAACAGAACAATTATAGAAAAAACCTCAATTCTTTGAATATTTTGATAAAACAACCAAACTGAGAATATCACAAATATTAATATTTATTTATATATATATACAGTGGTGGTCATATACTTAGCACACATAACTCTACCTAAATGCAAACGATGTTTTCTTCGTAATGTTACAAAATTCAAAGGCGCCACTTTGTCTAGACATGATCAAGGCGCCAAGCTAAGATATCCCAAAGTTTCGTCGCTTTTTTTTTGCTACTGTCGTAAATAGAAGGATTATTTAACGATCAGTAGCTTTTGTGAGTGGACACATATTTAGCACACTTCCTAGACTGTCGAAGTTTTTTAAAGTTTTAAGAAATATTTATTTTCGAATACAAAAAATTTTGTTCGTGAGAGATTATTTAATATAAAAGCTGTGGTTTTGAATTAAATTTAAATTTAAATTTACTGATTAGATATGGCTAGAGGTTTGTGTTGCACGGAGGAAAAGCGGGCTGTAATTGTGAAGTTAAAAAGTGAAGGGCAGTCGGTAAACAACAACAAAACAATTAAACATTTTGACGAATTTGGGACAGTTAAATCCACGGTGCGAGCTCTTAGGCCTCGCAAAACCACCTCCAAAGAAGACAATCTAACTCGTTGGGTTTCAAAAAACGACCCATTCAAGAGCTCTAAATAAATTAAAACCGAAGGTTATGCTGTATACGGAATAGAGGTTTCATCTAAAACGATCAGACGTCGTTTGAATGAAGGTGGACTGCGTGGATGCATTTCACAGAAGAAACCGTTTGTTTCTAAGAAGAACTTGGAGTCACGCCTTTCATTCGCACGAGCCCACATCAACAAACCACTTTCGTTTTGGAAGAACGTTCTCTGGAGTGATGAATCTAAGTTTTGTAGATTTGGATCTGACGGTAAACGTTACGTCTGGCGCCCGAGTGACCAGCAGCACAATTCTAGGTATACACAAAAAACAGTGAAACATGGAGGAGGAAATATTATAGTGTAGGCGGCCTTTTCTTGGCACGGTGTTGGACCTATCGTTAGGATACCGTCAAAAATGGATCAATTTGTTTACAAGGACATGTTAACAGAACACATGATTCCATTTGTCGACGACCATATGCCACTAAGGTGGCACTTCATGCATGATAATGACCCCAAACATACTTCGCGTTTGGTGAAAAATTTCTTGGAGGAGCAATGCGTTCCTATTCTGCAGTGTCTAGCTCAGTCTCCTGATCTCAATCCAATTGAGCATTTGTGGAGTGAAGTTTAGAGAAGTATTGAGGGCAAAAAACCCAAAAAGTTAGAAGAATTGTTGCAGAACACCAAAAGTGTATGGTGGAATATACCTGTGGAACAATATAGACGTTTGGAGGAGAGTTTGCCTAAAAGATGTTCTGAAGTGATCTAAATAAGGGTTTTCCAACGAAATATTGTAGTAAAATTTGGTTCGGAGCGGATTGCCAAAGTTTTTATTGCTAAACCTGAAATGTGCTAAGTATGTGTCCAACGTAGTAATCATTTATTCTTATTTTTTTTTTTTGTAGGTTTTGATTACATCGTCCTTTATGTTATTATTTATATTAATCTATCTGTGAAATATGAATATATGTGAAAATATTTAAGTTTTTAGTAAAGAAATGAATTTTATGTAACATTTTTTCTTAAAAGTACGTGTGTGCTAAGTATATGACCACCACTGTATATATACATATATTTTATAAGCATTTTCATTAAATGGAATGGAATATGTTTAAACAAAATATATATTATGGTCACAAGTATCTTTTTTTATATATGCAGATATATAAAACTGCCTTGCATATGTACATACGTATAAAAGCCCACAACTTGAGAAAAGTTTTCCCAATTGTAGCTAAAATGAATTTTTACAACTGGCATCACCACCATTACTGTTCTATCGCAAGTACAGTGGTGTGAACAAAATAGAAACAACAATAAGGTGTTGTGAAGCTTTAAAATGTGCTGTTTTCTTATTAAATAAAATTGTTTTTAGATCCAAGTATAACTCATAGAATTTTTCCTACCAGTGATTAGAATTTCCCACCATGCAGAGGTAAATAAAAACAAATATTAATGCGAAACTCTAAAACCGGCAAATTATGTTTACCTCTTTTTTTCACACAACTGTACAATTCCGATATGAAGTAAACTTCCGCTCTTTAATTTGTGTAAAATGTCAGTATTGCCGCAACCATTATGCGATGAACATTAAGTTATGGAGGAATGTAATTTAATTTTTTTCGCAACATTTTATGCCCTTCCCTCCGTAAACTAATATTACCCTCATCTAGCACTCGTGCGCACTTTGTTAACTTTGCGGGCTAAAAATGTGCCCATCCCTGTCATATACCTTCAAATCATTATACCGCCTCCTGTATGCTTCACCGTTGCTATCTCTTTTCTTTCAATAAGATCTGTGCAAGGTTTCCACAACGCCATCATTTACATCATTTTACTACTCTTTGAAGATAGTGAAATTATATGTAAAATATTGGGTCGAAAAAGTATTTTCGTATTTTCTCAAAAGAAGTCGTTGCAGTCGCATATCTCCAGTGCCACCAATCACAAAGTGTCATGCCATATAGTGTTGGAAAGCTAAATTTAACCAAAAAATAAATAAATTCTTGGGAGTTGGAAAAAATTGCAGCTATTCAAAAATGAGTGAAAATAATGAAGAAATGCGCTATATTTTGAAATTTTTGTATAAAAAAGGGAAGAATGTCACGCAAGCCACCTATGAAATTTTTGAAGTTTACAGAGACGGTTCCGTTCTGAAAATTTCCAAATTTCGTTTTACATTGATGAAAGTTTAACACTGATGGAACAACGTCTCTAGCGGAAAAATGGCAAACAGTGGTCGATCAAAATGGTACATACATATTTGTTTATTTATTTATTGTTATAAATATAAAAAAATAAGTTAAAAATTGATTAGAAATACGAGAAGTCTTTTTCAACTACCCATATACAGCCCACGAAATAAGTATAGTGTACAAGCTAAAAATTTCTTCTATTTATCTTTAAATTTCATATGATTTTTTTTTAAGTTAATTACTAATGGAATCAACTTCGAGAATTATTTACACAATATTAAAAAAAAATTACTACTTATAAATAAAATAATTAAACGAAAAAAATTGGTACGAAAAAAGTATAGCGTACAAACAAATATTTCATATTAAATCAAACTTATTCGAAGTATTAATAACTTATAGGGTTACCTTTAGCTAAAATAACGGTGTTTATGCGCCTCGGCACGGATTCAATTATAGAGCGAATGGTGGAAATCGGTATTTTCCTTCATTCAGCTTCAATGCATTTCCTTAGATTTGTGACAGTATCAAATTGCGTACCACCGGTTTAAACTTGCTGCGAAAGTATCCCGAGAATTTTATAAAACTAAAGTCAGTTGAAATAACTTACAGCAAAACTAACTATGACTGAATACTGAAAGATGACAATGATTCAATGATTCGAAACATAGGAGCAGACTCTATACTCTGGGTTGTAAGCAAATATAGTATATGGGAAAGTACAATTAGATTTTTAAGCAATGTGACCGTTTTCCATTTTTTCATCTATATAATGTTGGTCTTCGCCGGATGTTGCCGTCGGAAGATATAAATCAGGGCATGTGACATGTAACTCCGCCAGACATATTTTGGATGGTAAATGGTTTACAAGAACTACTCAAACAATTGCAACAAAAATTGGTGCATGACATTATCCTGACATTGTCGTTGTTGTTGTAGCGGTGATCTGGTCTCAGTTTACGTGGCAAACTGCAAGTTAGTTGTATGCGACATCATCTAACAGGAAGAGGGATGTTAGATGAGTGGTATTCATTATCCTGACATTCTTATGTTATAATTTGAAAATTGGCACATTGGACTTTACGCCTTTTTCCAGATAACACAATTTTAAATTTCATCAGAATGTTTCACTATAGCGTAAATCAAGCCCCAATGAAAATATCGTAATAAAAGTACTAAAAAGCTTGCAATGCAGCCCAACTCAATCTAGAATTGTATACTATCTTTTCAAGCTTACAGATACGGGGTTTTCTGGTATTAGTATCAGGTGACGAATATACCTGCTATAAAAATTTCAAACCTTCGGCCGTATATTTATATCAGTTACTATATGAGGTATCTTAACAAAATCAAGAGAGGATCTAATATTGACAATACTATAGCTTAATAGCGGAAATGGGTGAAATCGATCGACAAATTAATTCAGCCACCATATGTTACATACATATAATGATTATCGTTATTCTAGCAGACTTTATACTATGTTCGGACCGACAACGAAAACATGTTTTCGTGGGAAAAACTTGTTTTCGTCCATGTAAAATCTGTCAAACGAAAACACAGTTTTCGCAGAAAACTACTTGAAAACTTACATTCCACTCATTATAATCGGTGCCTGCTCTAGTTTAATCAATGTTTTTGGAAGACATATTTTGCCGGCCCTAAATTGTCACTTGATATTTGTTTACATTCCATATACAAAAACAGCTGTCGCTTGATATTCTCATATTAGGGGGATTCTCTTGCTCTGGCAAAACCTTGCACGGTGCAGAAATTGCAGAATTTTCCTCTTGATGCAACGGCCCAACAACAAACACATACAGAAAATTATTTACAATGGCTATAAATTTGTCAGCCCAAAACCCACGTTTATTTTCGTGCCTTCATATATCACTAGGTTTCGGTATAGGA
Organism: Bactrocera tryoni; assembly: GCF_016617805.1. NCBI lineage: Eukaryota > Metazoa > Arthropoda > Insecta > Diptera > Tephritidae > Bactrocera > Bactrocera tryoni. The sequence continues at coordinate 58,925,132 of NC_052501.1, read as the reverse complement.
TTTTTGCATTTTGTGTCGTCGTGCAATCTTGCAAGAGCAAGAGAATGCCGCTTTGATAGTTGTCAGTGAAAACTCATCGAAAACACACATCGAACGACTTAGATTCCACAATATACAAATGTGTTTTCAAAATGTTTTCAATGTCGGTCCGAACATAGCATTAAGGAAAAATATGAGTTGTCTTAATTAAATTATTACATGGAACTATACCCTCGAACATGCTTTAGTTCCCAAAAACTTTCCTATTCTCAATGTAACCGATATAGCAACTATAATTTTATTTAGTTAAATGTATTTACATACTATATATGTATATACCTATGGTACGTGTATATACAAATATAATAATGAGGATAAAAAATACCGTCAGTTAAAAATAAAACATCTTTATTGAGTCATCACTGTTAAAATTAAAAAATGAGAAAATATATCTATGGTGTGGAAACAAACCAGATTTATGTATGTATGTAGATTGACTTTAATTATTACCAAAGATAGCTAGAAGGTGCTTAGCTGTTAGCGTTGGTGATTTAGCATTAGGTATTGGTGTATACTTATTCCAACATTTTCCCTATTAATTATTAGGTTGACAACACTCAACTTGCTTGAAAATAAAATTTTTTGTCAGAGAAAACTAGCTGGTGTGTGGTAATTTGCAAATAACATTTAAAAGTGATTTTAATTTAGGTAAACACGCTTACGAACTTTCGTGCAATGCGTAAAGTATCGTCTCTGCCTTACTAAATTAAAACTTCTACTTTACATAACACAAATAATTAATTATAGAAAATAAAACAATGAACCACCTTAATTTACCTTATACTATAACATATATACATGTATAGTTCACTGTTTTCATATCTTTCAATATTCATAGTTCTATTTAAAGACAACAACGAGTAGGTCGTTGTAGGTACAGGTTGTGTGGGAGTAAAATATACAAAACAAAACAGTTCGTTTATTTCAAACTTTTTATGAATTATATTTTTATATATTATGTTCACAATTTTCGAAATAGTTTTCTCATACAAATAATAAATTTATCTATAACACACGGTTAATTAATTGAATATTACCAATATATTGAGTTAAAGTCTGTCAGGTCTTTCTAGTATTGATTTTACTAATCTCAATATCACTTACTTTGTGAAACGAAAGTTGAATTTGTCAATTTATTTGAATTTATTGTGGATACCTTAAGCTTTAAGAAAACGCGGCTGGAATTTAGAAGAGCATCCCCCGAATTAGGATTGAAATGGGTATGTATGGCGAAGTTCTCCAGTTTTTAACTTTACCATAGGCGTGGCCTATTAGACACTTTTATCGTGAAAAATATGCAATATGCCACCATAAATTCGGCTTGGCTTATAGTCAAGTTGATTTGTTTGGTCCTAATTTCGCGTAAAACTCCACAATAAAATCTCATATTGTATGCAGTAATTTTGAATGAAAGTGTTGGCGGAAATTATTGTGCTTGCTATTATACAACATATCCAAATTAGTTTGATACTTCCGTAATCAAAGCTATGATTTCGATATTCATTCGTTTAGTCCTCATATTTACTTTTTTATGCAAAATAATCTACGTTCAATTGCGGTCACTGACGCGTACAATTCTGTCGGTTTTCCCCGATCTTCTTGATGATCCGATTCAAAACCATTTTTGACATGCAGGCATACTACTTACTATCAGAAAAGGATTCTATCCTAATTTTATAAAATATTTAAATTAAAATATTTCTCAGGATACATCAGATTTACTCTTGCCAAGAGGTGTTATTTCGGATTGAATAGGGATTTAATAAGTAAAGTCCTCTCTCGACGAACAAAAATAGAGTTATAAGTCACTCATTATTCCCGTTCTGCTGTATGGTGCAGAGTCATGGACGATGACGGCATCTGATGAGTCGGCGTTACGAGTTCTGTGGAAGATTTATGGTACTTTGGAGATTGGCAACGGCAAGAATCGCATTTGATGGAACGATGAGCTGTTCGAGTTATACGACGACATTGACATACGTAGTTCAGCAAATTAAGAGACAGTGGCTACGCTGGCTAGGGCATGTCGACCGTATGGATGAAAACACTCCAGCCCTGAAAGTATCTGTTGGAAAGATCAGGTGGAGAAAGACATGGCTGCCCTTGGTATCTCAAATTGGCGCCAAATTGCTAAAAGAAGAAACCATTGGCGCGCTGTTGTTAACTCGGCTATAACCGCGTAAACGGTGTCCACGCCATTAAAGAAAAAGATGAGGTTAAAGTCCATTCTACCATCCACCCTCATCAATACTCCAAGTCCGTACCAAGAAAACCATTCACAGAACATTCACGCTACCACTGTGACTGATACCTGGGGCAATGGACAAATGATTTGACGTCGGATCCAATACGATTCACCTTTGTCTCATTGCTTCAAAGTACTCTTTTCTAAAATTTGACGTTCTTTTCTAATAATGTTTGGCGTTATCGGAACAATTCATTCAAAAACATTCTCCTTTTTTCCTGAGTACAATGTAAATTGCTAGCCATTTTTAAATATGTTAATTTCTTTATCCAATCAAATTTCGTTAGAATGCGATTGTAAAGATTAACAACAGAAAAGCAAGCATGATTACGGATCAGCTTACCTTATAAGTTGCGGAATTCTAGACATACACTAACGTAGGAAATTATTGCATGCATGTATTTGATAAAACTGATATGAATAATATACATATTTTAAAAGTGCGATGTTTCACTGTCTAGGATTGTACACAGATGGGCCAAATGTCCCCAAGAGACATGTTTGTATAAGTCAAAAACAAACATTTATTAAAAGAAGAGTAAAGCATCCAAAAGGGGCATGTTTATGTATTCTTCTCTGTTCATTGATTCGGGTGTTTAAGGCTCTTCAAGTTTTATAAAAAGAGCTTACTAAAGTCGGTTTCTCTACAGCAAAAATAACCATCAACCATAACCATACTGGAAGAGGAAAACGATCCGAAACATAGGGGCATACTATACTCAAGGCAAACAAGTATACCATATTGTTACTTTAGATTGGCCATCACAGTCACCAGACGCCAATCCTATAGCAAATGTTTGTACTTTAATAAATGGCAAAATATCAAAAACACATTTCACGACAACAAAAAATTTAATTGGGCTGCTCCAACAAGTTGCCATCAAAGATATCAGGTAATAACACAGATGAACTTTGTTTTTTTGCTCATGGATTTTTCTTAATAAATTCTGGGTATGTAAGAAAATATAGTATATGAGAAAGCACATTTAGCTCTTTAAGCAATTATGGCGATTTCGATTTTTTCATCCATATAATGTTGGTCTCCCAGGTTCGAAGAATTTATTAAAAATCAGGACATGTGCCGTGTAACTTTGCTAAAAAATTTTCTGGATGCTGAATTTATTTATCTTTTAATGTAAATACCTATAATTTTTTTACGAGTCATAAACTTGTATTAGAACTGCTCAAGCAAAAAATAATTTTTGTTGGTACAGTGCGAAAGAACAATTTTTTTTCCGGTTCATGCTACAGTAAACCGATTGCGTTAGCTTCTAATTTACTTAAGTAATTTTTTTTATGACAGTAATATTTTGAAAGATCATCAGGAGAAAATTCTGTAAATAATTGAATACTACAAGTCGATAAAAAGCAGAGTCGACACAATGAATGAAATGGTTAATACATATTCGTGCAAACGGAAAACAAATCGGTGGTCAGTTGCTCTGTTCTCTATTTTAATAGATATTTATGCTATCAACGCTTTTATAATGTATACCGAATAAATCTCGAATGGCAAAAAAATAAATTGTACAAAAAGCGCTGATATTTAGTACAACTTGGATAAGCATTAATTCAATAAAATATAAAGAGGCGTAGTCGGCTTCCTCGAGCAGACCTTCTCCAAAACGTTAATGCTCTAGTGAACGGAAAAGGTGAAAATTTCACCCATCAAAGAAGGAAAAAAAGACTAAGTAAAACGATAACATATTGCTACCTTCACTACTTAACTAAACTTAAATAACGTTTTTTGAACTTTAACATTCGCCTATTTTCGATGCCGAATATAACATGTGTAATATTTTTTTAACGTAGTAACTATTTTGATAACATTTATAAAGTTATAATACCGAGGTGAAAAAGAACAAAGAATTTTACAGTGCCGAGGATTTGGAGGGAACGAGGTGCAAAGACACAGTACATAGAAAAAAATCCTGTACCTGTATATAAAATCAACTACACTCATAGTACAGCCATCCATCACGGAATATAAATGAATATGAGTGTAGTTCATCATCACGGCTCATCAACTCTGAAGATTTCAATGATTTTTAAAGATACTTAAAAAATAGAGAAAAGTTTTTAACATCGCGGTTAAAACAATGGAGTTTATTGATTTTTATACTCTCGCTCGCACCATGTTGCACAAAATATAATAGGTCTGTTCACCTAACGGTTGTTTGTATCACTTAAAACTAATCGATATAGATATAGAGTTATAAATATATACATATTTTATCAGGATGACGACACGAGTTGAAATCCGGGTGTCAAACGTAATAAAGTTATCAAAGTAAAACTTGCCTGGGATTGTAAATAATTGTTGCAATACTTCATAATTTTAGTTAAAATTTGTACGAAATCCCGTATATCATTTTACCTTGGCGATATATGCGGTATAAAGTCACCTGGAAGTTCGACAATCATTGGGTTGGGTATATGGGAGCGAAAGGAAGTATTAACGGGCTACAACTAAAAATCTGCACTAATTTTAATGGTCTACTATTTTATTTTTATTTTTCAATTGCTAATATTACGCAATTAGCGAACTGATTGCATCATCTTTTTGACGTGTAATTTGTAACAGCTTACAAATAAAATTAGTGCTTAAAATGTCTTCTAAGCAGCAACACCTCCGCGACCGCGTTGTACATTTTTATAAAAAACATAAAACCGCTGGAAAAAAAGTTGACGTGTGTGCATTTATGGCGGAAGGCGTCTCCAGAAGAACAGTAAACTCAATATTAAGTACTCTAAAAATAAAAAGGCGACGGGGTTTTGGAAGAAAGCCGACTGTTATGACGCCCCAAAACATTCGAAAGCTGAAGATAGCGTTCAGCAATAAGGATTGCATAAGTCAAAACGAAGCCACACGAAAATTCGATTGCTCACAGCCATATATCTGCAAAACATTAAATAGACTTAACATTAATGCCAGAAAAAAGAAAGCAGCGTTGTCCAGGGTACACCGAAGAGCAGATAAGTCAAGTAAAATCACAATGTCGGTGGATGTGCAAGAATTTGAGTGGAAAATCATCCATTTTGGATGACGAGAGCTACTTTTCACTCAGCGGGCCCCAAATGCCGGGCAATGATGTTTATTACACATACGATATGTCTTTAACGCCTCCCGAGATAAAAAAATTACAAATTAAAAAATAAATTTGGGTCCAAAGTTATAAGTATAAGTAAGTATAACAGTTTCTCCTATGAGTATTTCAGGGCCATACTTTAAACCAAATGGATTGACAATAAATCATTAGGCCTACAACAATCAATGTTTGAACAAAATTTTGATTTCTCCAATACATAAACACTATAAAAACGATGAAATCGTATTTTGGCCGAACAAAGCCACTTCTTATTATACAAATGCGACATTGGAGTTCTTGGTCAACAAAAACATCTACTTTGTGCCTAAAAAAAGAACCCGACAAACTTAACACAATGCCGACCGATTGAGGATTTTTTTTTGAGAAGTCAAAGCTTTAGTGTACAAAAATGGTTGGAAGGCTCAAAATTTGAAGCAGCTGTCACGTCGCATCCGAAAGTGCCTTAAGGAAGTTGATATTAACGGTGTACAAGCTTGCTTAAGTATCCAGACTAAACTAAGACGGTTTGCTGACAATGGCCCGTATTTTGAAATTCATTATTTTTTTTTAATTTTAAAATAATATAATTATACTAATGGAATAGCTTATCTTTCTATTAACAGTATCTTTTGAGTTACGATGAAATAAAGTTAGTGAAGATTTTTAGTTATAACCTGTTAAAACGATTCAACCTTAAACAGATAGACATGTGACATAGAAATAGGAGAATAATGCTACGTACTAAATTTAGTCGAAATCGGTGCCACGCCCAACGTCCAATTTTCACACCGGCTTCCATAAAGCCCTCATATCACTATCTCGGAGGTAAATTTTAATGTCTCTGGCGTATTTAGTTATTGATTTATTGCGCGTTTAGTAGTTTTGAACAGTATCGTTATATGAGGAGTGAGCGGGGTTATCCGATTTAATCAATTGCCGGTAGGAGTTCTTATAATATTTGCGCTAAGTGAATTTGGTTCTTGTTGCTTTAGTGGTTTAGGAGATATGTACATTAAACTTATTAGAGGGCGGTGCCACCCCCGCTCTCCCGAATTTTTTTGCACATAGATACTCTTTGTTGCTCAAATTACAGTAGTCCGTTTAAGCCCATCTTACTCAAGTTCACTCGGATTTCAACTCGTCTCGTCATGCTGATCATTTATAAATGCTATTACATTTGCGAAGCTGCGCGTAGAAGATATAACCTTTGCCAAGAGTCGAGATGGCATATCAAAAGAAAGCATACTGCGCGTAAAAGACATTATTTTTGAGGAACAATACACATTTAATGATAATAATAATGTGAACAACAAAATGTCTCCTTTGGAAATTGAGGAGGATGGAAAAGATGCAGAAAAAGTCGACAAATCGACAACTAAATATTTCTCAGCTCAGAAAAAGCTTTACTTTTCACCCACCAGCGGTAAGAACTTAAATAATGTTATTTGGGTTTTCACTTTTCATCTTACAAATCAAACATTTGGTCCTTGGAGCCAAATTGAGCTCAGCCAGAATTAAAAGACCTGTATAAGTAAAATACTGGCAAATCAAACACATACATAGCCCCATATCTATACCGATTTCGCCTATTTTCACATTGTGATATGGGAATGTAATAAAAATATCACGTATTAAACTTGGCTAAAATCGGAGCGTCGGATTCTGAGATATGGGTTTTCACCAAAAAGTGGGCGGTGCCACGCCTATCGTCCAATTTTCACACCGGCTCCCATAAAGCTCTTTCATGCCAACTCGAAGATAAAATTTGATGTCTCTGTCTTTAGTTATAGATTTATCGCGCTTTTAGTAGTTTTTAACAGTACCGTTATATGGGAGCGAGAGGGGTTATCTTTCGATTTCATATATTTTCACCCTGTCGGTAGGAGTTCTTATAATATTTGAAGTGAGCGAATTTGGTTATTGTTTTTTTTTTTGATTTGTGAGATATGTTTATTACAATTATTAGAGGTCGTTACAGTTTGCACGGACGGATGGACAGACAACCAGTCACCCGGATTTCAACTTTTCTCGTCAACCTGATCATATGTACATATACATTTGAGTGTGTTAGGTGAACAAAACTATTATACTTTGTAGAAACAGATTGCAAGAGTATAAAGAAATCTGGAAACCGGTGTTTTACAACACGGGAGATTGGAGCATGTATTGAGTAAACTTCAGTTATAATAAAACAATGAATTTTCTACAATTACAACAATTTTCTCAATAAACACTACCTTACTTTGTAAAACGAAAACAGCATTTTTTGAACGCACTGCATTATTATTTATCAAAAACTAGCTGACCCCGCAGCCGTTGTCCTGCGTGAAATTATGTGTTTTGAAATGAAAAAAAGCTGAAATTGTATTGTGTCGAAAATGATTTATTTTCTATTTTTCTACATTTTTTTAATGTAGCGCAACTTAATAAACATAATTTTTTGATTTCTGTTCCCCTTTTATTCGATAACTGCGTCATAATCAGTCGGGTTCCATTACACAGTTTTGGCGCATGAAGATTGTGAAAAATAATAATGACAGATCCAACTTTGAGACGCAAAAGATGCTGGGGCATACCAAGCCTCTCCAAAGAATTTGGAAATTCCACTGGATAATTTACGTTTTCGTCTGCCTTGTCAAGACGATCGATCGATTTATATGAGCGCAAACCTCCCGGAATTTGACTTTGAATCTTCCAGTTTAAGTCATTAACATCGGTATTTTTGGCAGCTAAAATTGCGCGTGCACTTAAGCAATTGCAGTTACGATACTTTGACCAATGTTCGGATAAACATTCGTGATGAATTCATCTTCCGTTGAAGTGAATTGACAAAAGGGAGGTGAAATTGATATCAAACCACTGGAAGTATCAACCGAAATTTGCCCATTTCCAATTCTAAGCGAATATCCGTACAATGTAAAATGTCGTCGGCAATGTCATTTTTTCGTATCCCATAATTAACGCGAATTTGAAGGCTGATATGTCGAAATGATCTTCTCGAAAAGTATGCGAACTTCAGTGGCATGCGAAGCAACTATCGCATTGTCCTTCGTCTGTTTCCAGTGATTATCATATTCCAGCAACTGCTGGCATGCTTCTCAAAAAGTTGTACACACTGTACCATTCACAATACGCAATGACTTAAATAAAGTTGAACCGGGAGACGCACAACAGTCGGAAAACTTTCATGAATTGCAAAAGTAAATATCCTACAAAGCGCTTTATTGCAGTTCACATATCGACCCATTTGATACTGCTGATCTCATATCGTTCAAGGCCAATAACCGCTAAGTTGCTTTCTTTGGTGACGTACTTGCAAACGTATTTGATCGATTTCACCAATCTGCAATATTCAACATTGACATCAGTTTTGAATGTGAATTAGACAAAAGTGGCGAATATGGTACGATCCATGTGTTGTCAACTTCGATGTGTTGTTAACGTCGATATTCACGCCTCTAAATGCTAAATGTTCTGCCATTGTCGTCTGGTGAGTGACGCCGATACAGTGAATATCCATCATTTCCCATTTCCGTTTCCGAAAGAAAAGCACATGAGTAGTGTTTCGTGCATTTATTGTCAGACATACAAACCAAAGTGGGATTGTAAGGTTGGCACGGTCTATGAACCATATTGGTTTCCACCACTTCGTATAATTCTGGATCTATCTCTGAATCAGGAAATTCCGCTGAAATGATTTCATCAATTTGATCTGGTGTAATCACCATCCGCATCCAAAGAAGAATGTGTGTGAGGCAAATCTCTTTTTTGCTACTCAACAGAATACATTCAGCATCTAACAGCACCATAAATACCATAGGTTGCTTCAAGATAAAGACCATCAAACATCGCAGCTATTGTTTAATAAGTCGTGCTGTGATATCGTAACGATCGCTAGCTGATTGACCGCGATCCATAATTCCGCACGTAAGTCATCGCATTTTGGGAGTATTTCTTGCCTTTTCTTGGGCTGCCATACGTTGATGGCAAAAAGAACGCCGACCAATATTAGCGCGACCTCTTCGTGGCTTCGTAACAAATTTCAATATGCAATTGATCACATTGTGTGAAACACACATAAAGTTTTCACTGAATAATTTTAAATAATTTTCCTTTGGATAGCGGGAATAAAAAAACAAGCGACCGCAGTTGAACAATTCAAATAATTATAAATTATAAATAACAAATCAAAAATTGAAAAACAAAACAAACAAAAATTTAAAAAAAAAAAGTGTATGGAAAATGTTACTTTTTGGAATTGTCCAATTTTCCGACTTCTCCTCATGAAAAGTATAAGGTATTTTTTTCTAAACCTTTCCCGATCCACAACAAATAACCTTTAACAATTGGTTCAATCGTTCTCTTAGTGTTACTAACAAACATTCATTTTTATATACATACATACATATGTATGTACATGTACATATGTAACGTTTGTATGGGGGAAAAGAAAAGGGCTGTTTTTAGGGGTTTTCCGGAAATTATTCGAATTTTTCTCGCCGTAAAAACCATTTTTGAACTTTAACGAAATTTAAGAAAAAGAATTGGCAAAATTGGTCCAGGCGTTATTGAGTTATGAGCGTACATACATTTTGACGATTCATTTTTATTTATATACATAGATGAAAAATACATTAGTTTTATTTAAAAATAAGTTCATAAGAAATATTAAGAATGTTTTGTATTCTACGAAATTAAAGGTAAATTTTAATATTTCTGTGTAATATTCTATCAATATTAAATATATTTACTTTAAAACATTATCGTAGTTAGTAAACTTGGTAAAATTGTATTAACATTTAATTAAACTTTATGTTTACCTAGAACCTGTTTAAATAGTATAAATTTAGGCAAGTGAAAGCTAGAAGTGTAAGGGGTTACGTCCTTTTTGAAAACATTCACTTTGCAATAACACCGACCTTTGAATCTACATTACAGAAAATGGTTGATTATTACAAAGTGCTGGACATATCGCGAGATGCGACAGAAAGCGAAGTGAAGAAAGCGTAAGTAAACTCCTCCGAATTTGGTTGTAATATATTGTATGTATATACTTATGTGGGTATATATTGTACACCCTTATAAATGCTAAATATTAATAAAGTTATGTAAGCTTATCTTAATGAATAAACTTATATATATATATGCATTCAGATACGTTTTTTTTAATGAATAATGAAAGTATAAAAAATTCATTTGCATTCGAGTATTATTTAATAACCACACCTTTCACTTTTTAGAAATTGATTGAGTTTTTAGTTACAGTTATATAATTGAGACAGATTTGTATTCAAACAAATAGAAACAGCTAATGCAAACTGTTGGTCGATGGATGTTTCGCTATTAATTCATAAAATGCGTTAAAAATCATAATGCAGGCTATTAGTTTCGAAAAATAAAAATAAAATTAAAAATCATGTCATTCTACAATTTAAATTATTTGAATATATTGAATAATGCTCGAGAAATACCGAAAAGGTCAAAATACAAGTAGATAAGAATATATCATGTATGCAGTTGCTACCCTTGAACAGGGTATATTAAGTTTGTAACACCCTGAAGAAAACGACAAAGATCCCATAAAGGATTTATATTAATGATCAGCGACAAGCTAAGTCGATTTAGCCATGTCCGTCTGTCTGTGGTTCTTCAGTTTTTAAAATATTGCAAAAATAAAGTTTTAGTATTATTTAGTAAGAAAGATATTTTTAAATACTTGTAGAAATTTTACTTATGTGTGTTGCTAACTATATTTTTATCTCTCATACAGTTATAAAAAATTGGCACTGAAGTGGCATCCTGATAAAAATCCTGACAATTTAGATGAAGCAAATACGCGATTTAGAGAACTATCTGAAGCCTACGAGGTTTTGTCGGATGGTAAGTTCTTGCTTATGGTTAATAAGGCATTATTTATTCAATAAAATTGTATCCTAAACTAAATTTCTTTGTAAACTATATTGAAAGTAATAAAATGAAAACCAGCACCTCGTTTGAAGATGATCATCACATTTTTTCGAAAAAAATATCTAATTAGCATTTTAATTTTCTTCATAACATCATAAATCACTTAATAAGCATACATTGTAAAGGTTTCTATTTAATCGAAAAATGAGTGAAAGAAAGAGAAAACAAAACGACTTAAAATTAAATACTTGTATGTATGAATCTTCATAACTTTCCGAAGGGATATATCATAAGTTTAAATAGCTATATATGTATATGTACTTGCTTGTAGCACGTAGACGGAAAATTTATGATACACGTGCGACGCTACAGAAGGAAGCTTCAACATACAACTATGCCAAAGGCAGTGGATATACGGGCGGCAGTGGTTATAGATACCGAACCCGTGCTGATCCTAAACGCGACTACAATTACAACTATAAAGATGACGAACACTGCAGACATGATAATAATTCAAATAAACATGGGAACCGATATCACTCCTTTACTTTTCGCAATTTATTTGAATGGACACCATTCCATAAATTATTTGGTAAAATAGAACTTTGAACCCACTTTGTGGTTTGCTTTTTGGCTAATAATTTTCTAATAATTCGGCACATATGTATGTATGTTCGTTCTCTCGTATTTTGTTAACTAACACTAAGCTTCATTTCAATAAACCTACAGAAAATAAATCCACTCATATAGTAGTGGGCATCAACGCTCTAAGCATTTTTCAGTGGTTAACAATTTGAAATAGTTCTGGCTCTGATTGCATTGCAAACGTAAAACTGCCTTTCCGTACTATGTTTATAAATAAATAAAATTTCGTTCACATAGGCAGTTTACGTTTTATTACACAGTACAACAGCTAATCTGGGGGGTGAGAAATTCCAAGTCAGGGTGATGGTACTAAGTCAGTATAGTAAAACCCTCAAAGGGTTTGGCGTTCGTATGTGTCAGTTTTTTTTTATGACCTTTTCAATTTTTTCTTATGTGATAGTGAACGAAAATTGGGTACCAAATATAGTGTGTAAAAGCTGCTACAACCGTCTAATGGATTGGAAAAATAGATAATAGTAGTTCGCGAGTTATGTTAAACTACGTTTTTGCCAAAATGTTACAACTAAGGGAAAAAAGATCAAGATAAGGAAAACATTTAAAAGGTCATAAAAAAAACTGACACATACGAACGCCAAACCCTTTGAAGGTTTTACTATATTGACCTAGTAGGTACCATCACCCTGACTTGGAATTTCTCACCCCCAGACAATAATCCCAAAAATGTTTCACAGTGTTACATAAAGCTTTATTTTACATAGAAATTAAGTGGAGCAAAAAATAGTAGTGTATAAAAAATTTAGCTTATATCTATTTTTAGTACTTGGCAGTATGGCCTTTATTTTAGTCACATTTCGGTGATATAGTTCGCCATGCATCCTTACGGACCCCAGCTTATTATTTTTTTTACATTTATTTATAAAAGGCCAAAAGATTTTCAGTGGGATTGAGGTCAGGAGATCGAGCTGGCTAGTTCATAACCTCAATTCCTTTGAAGCGAAACCATTTCTGGGTCAGCCTACAGGTGTATTTTATCTCATCGTCCTGGTGAAACATTCTGTAAATATATGTATATCTGTAAATGTTATCACAACAAATTTGCGTGCTGACCCATGATGTCTACAATTCAATGAATCGGATCAACGCTTCTGTAACAGAAATATCACCTTATTATTATACCTGACGCACTATGTTTTAAGGAAATGTCACAGGTACTCTCAATACTTCCCGCCATAATTAATATAATATTCGACTTAATATTCGACTCTTCAATCCAAAGTATGTGCCTACAATTTTCCATTAGCAAATAAAGGATACGAACGCAATATATTTTTTAATTTTCCGTTTAAAAAAATAGGAAGTTATTATTTTATTATTGATGCTTATTAAAAACTTATACCTAGACGTGAAATCAAATTTTTTTATATTATTTCATTGCTCGTTGATATTCAATCTTCTATCTATTCTACTGAATAACGGTACTCTCTTAAGATTTTCAAATTGAATGCAATAGGGCGGTTACATATTATATAATATTATTTTAAAAATAAGTGTTATCAATGCCATATGTCGTGCGAAAAATATTTCAGAATTTATTTAACGAATGCCCACTACTATTTCATTGCTCGCAGCTGTACATATTCATTATGAAATGTTGAAGCTTACTTATAAGGCATAAGCTAAAAAGTGAGTTTGTTTTCTAAGTCTGTTATGAATACAGTAGATTAATTTGTTTCAGTCTCATTAAAAAACATAAAACAAATATCAGTAACTTTGCAAATACCACATTCTATTGGTATTGTCTTCTTTTCACCACTCAGTTGTGCTCCTTGGCAACAAAGGATTTACTTTTGTCATTAAAATTATTTAAAGTAAAATATATGCCCTAAAGCTATCATGTCAACATTTCTGAGTATTTAAATTTTATGTATATGTATAAGTATTATACAAGTACGTCATTGTAGCGGTATAAAATATACACATCCCAATTAATTCAGAGAAATGGTAGCGAATTGATTGTCCTTATCCAAATATAGAGCTGAACCATTCCGGAAATCAATTATTATTAGACGAAAAAAAAACAAAACAAGTATAAATTGTAGTGTATTTTTGGCAGACGTTTTTAGAAAAAATGCAAATTTTGGTGAAAATTGTTGTAATTTGACTTTATAACATATTTTGACAATATTCTAAAGATGTTAAAGAATTAATTAAGACAATAATTTTTTTTGATATCGTGAAATTCATGACTCCAGAAAAAATTTGAACAAATAGGTCTTTATATCGTAAAAATATTATATGCGACAGTTTATAAAGTATTATATTTCGTAACGGACATTGTAGATAGTGTTTGTATAGAGATGCAGGTGTGCATGAAAATAGTAGTGCGTCTTATATTTAGTGATCTTTCCTAATATATACTGTTTTGCCAAGTTAACAAGCTCGATTATTTTGGTAGAATATACACTTCAAATTATAAAAACAAAACTCCCGTTACTTTTACTTCCACTGTCTTTCTTATTACACATTTTTGTATTATCTAAGAAACAAGCTGCTCATTAAAATAGTGGTGCTTGTCGTTAAGGGTCGATGAATTAAAAAATTCTTAGTTAGTTGCGATAAGTAAGAGTCTTTAAGCGATTATAATAAGATACAGTTCTCAATGGGACAAATGTAAAAAAAAAAAAAAACAATATGGGAGGATAAACAGATTTTATGATATGTAAAAAACGACCCAACCCAACTTCTTTTTTTTTCAAAGGCACAAGATCCAGAAAGTATGTCCGTCCACTACCAAACAAAATTTATCATTCCATGTACACTACCAAAACTTTTAAACATGGTGGTCTGAGCATTATAGCATCAAAACTTACTAAAGGATGTTATGTTAATATTTTCCAGTTGGAAAATGTCTCTAAAAAGGACGTTTGAGCAGAATAATTTCCCAAAACGTACGACCAAACCAGCTAAGGAGTGGTTTGCATCAGAAAAGATCGATACATAGGCTGAAATCCCTATGAAGCGTTGTAAGGATCTAATAGACTCTACACAACATCAGTGTAAGAACGTATTAAAAAATAAAGCCTTTACAACCAAATATTAATTAATCAAAAACATTTCGTATTTAAAATTTATTTATTTTCTTCAACAAACTTAGCACTACTATTTTCGTAAACAGACTAGTTTTTAACTTAAATCAATCTTGTCAGTAAAACAAAAATACATATTGGAAAAAAAAAATTGTGTTTATACGTAGAAATAGCTAAAAATTACTTTTTAAAATTATTGAATTCATAATTTGTATTTTTAACTTGATTTTTTTGTTTTATAGTTAGAACCCATCAGCACTACCATATGTTTAATTTTCCTCTTAATTTCTACTACTCTCACGACAGATAAAAAAATTAAAAATATCAAGATGATATCTGGAAGAATTCTTTTTGACAAGTAATTAAAGTGTGAAACAATAGTTCCCTGTTCGCTTCTGCTCTCTTATCAAGAAAAAAAATTTAAAACCAACAACAAAGTTATCGAGTTGAATTCGTACAAGAGAATATGCGGGCACCTCATTGAAGTGGTACTTCACAGCCGATATCTTCAATGCTACCAATTTTTTTGTTCATTTTAAAGTCAGGGGCCCTATTCTGTATCTCGATTCGTAAATGTATTCTACTCGACATTCGGATCTACTTTATAATTATGCGAAAGTTGGACCACCCTGTGCCAGAATAAATACGTACAATATTCGTTTTTGCTTTCTACAACTCAAAAGCTAACGAATATTTTATTCGAAAATTGGCTTGAAAATCCGAAAGTGGAGTTACGAAATATAAAAAATCCGAATTCGAGTAAACTTTTTTTTCGAGTCGAGTTACAGAATAGGCCCCCAGTTTTATTAATGTGAATGGTTCAAATTACAAATGCAGACAATATATTTCTTTTTTTTTTTATACTTAAGACTTAAAATAATTTAAAGAAAACAAAAAATAAAAGGTTACTACAACGATTACTATTATCCACTAAGAGAGAATCATAACACTATTTCGTTTGGGTCAGAAGAGATGTTTCGAATCTGATATAGTTTGGCAGCCAGGTAGGAACTCTAAAAATGCGTTTTACCAAGCTTACAAGCTTAAAGCTTAGAGTGTGGGGACCGGGAATTAAGTGGCACATACATACATACATATATGTATATTCAAATAAAATAACAAAAATATACTTACGCCACATTCATAATCGAAAATATTTACAATATTAAAATGATTGTATTCAAAAATATGAAAAAATTAAAATGTAAAAAAATTGGGTTTATTTTTACTTTATGGTAATAGCTTTGGTGAAATATCGAAATTTTGACTTGAATTGTACCTATGGAACTATCTGAAATTGTACATTAGTACACTAAAAGCAAATCATTTGGACTCTTTCAGCTATCTATCAATGTTCTTCGGAACAAAAACTTCCACTGCTTATCTGTTTGGTTTTTAATGACGTGGGACCATGTATAAGTGTAACAACGGGGTTGATTATTTACTAGATAATTAACGCCAGCTTGAAACGTTAAAATAACGATTGCCCACTGCATATTAATAGTGAATATTAGAAATGTTTTATTTTATTAAGTAAATAACCATTTCTTGTTGAGTTTGAATTGATTTACTAACATGTATATTTAATTTGAAACGTTTTGAAATTAATTTGTATACAATTCTAAACTTACAGAAAAAAAGCGTCGTCTTTACGACCAATATGGTAAAGAGGGGCTGTTGGGTGATCGGGGTCATCATCGATCTTCACGGCACCATCATACGCATGACTACGATGACTTCGACATAATGGGTGGTTTCCCATTTGTGTTTCGGCCACCAGAGGAAGTTTTCCGCGAATTTTTCGGTGTAAATTCACCGTTCGCTGATTTATTTAGAGGTGAAAATCGTGGATGTACTGTTTTTATTTTAATTTTACATTTGCTTTCAATTTGGATATATGTATATATAGATGTACATGGTTACCCTCAGTCGAACAGACACAATAACGGGCTTAGCACCAGTGGACGTCAACATGTCGGCACTAAATTGGCCTCACCATTTGGAGCGCCAATGCTGAACTACTCTATGATGGATTTTATGATGCCGTCCAATGGATTTACTTCATTCAGCTCATTCAATTCAGTTCCAAATGGACGGGGTGGTGCGGCAAATGGCGCCGTCCGACGCACATCAACTTCAACGACATTCGTTAACGGCAAAAAATTAATGACTAAACGGTATGTGTTTTGTTCATTTATATTTGAAAGTTTGTATTAATTGTCTATATTTTAAATCCACAGAGTCTATGAAAATGGAAAGGAGACTGTATTTTCATACGAAAACGATGTCCTGAAATCAAAGACTGTGAATGGAGTTACACAGAAACTCTCTTCAATTACAAATTAAGGAAAGTCATAAACTTTACAGAAAGAATAAAAGAGAAAAATCAATCAAAATTATGCCACGTGTAACTCTTCTCCCTAAGTCTAGGATTTTCCACTACCATAGATCAGTTAATTTCGTTATTATTTTTTTACGAATATCTATAATGATAATGTATGTAAACATATAAATTAATTAGTAATTAATGAAGAGAATGAATTTGATGATTCTCCTCTATTTTACGTTTATTTTTATTATTTATAAGAGTCAGTATAAATGAGAGGTATAATTTTAAAGAGATATGAATTGAGGACATTTTCATTCATATTTGATAGAAAGGATTAAATCTCTTAAAATTATGGAATGCCAGCTTAAATTTTTTTTTTACCACATACCCGAGAATGATTCACCCTGTAACTAAATTTCAAATATATATATAAATTTGATTATAAATTAAATGAATAGAAGATCTGAAGTCAAAACTGAAGTGAATAAAAACCCAAAACCATCAATAAAGTGGATTATTAAAAAATAGCAATGTAGAGAAATTTAATTATTTTACCAGAAAAGTACTTTGTTCATTTATTTGTCATTTAATTGTAGAAACTTATATTTTGATATATAAATGACAAATGAAATGTGATACATGCCTACATTTCGTAAATGATCAAATAGATTGACATTAGGCAATCGCCAATAGCTAAAAGAAGTCGGATGAATTATGTTTATTAACAAATTTATTTATTAATCATAAAGTGTATTTTTATCTTTTACCTCAAAATAAAAAAATCATCAAAATTAGTATACTCCGAATTATTAAAAAAGACCAACAGGCATGTTAATTTATATAACTAATCCGGAAAAGGCCGCTGCTGTATGCTCTTGAATTATTTCGATGATGGTTCATACTAGACATCCTTATGATGCCAGATATGAATAATTTTCTATTCTTTGTATACATGGGCAAATTATAAAAATCAAATTAAGAAGTATGGAAGTCATATGGCAAAAATTGTGAATGTAATGATTTTGAATGTGAAAGGGTAAATAGTTTCATAATATCTAGAAGGTAGTGAATTATATATCTAACAAGTTAATAAAAGTAAAGAGATTTACTTCAGCTCCAGATTTTTAAGTATAATATATATGATTTAAGTATCAAAGAAGGGTATACAATTTAGAAATAAACACGAAAACATGAAAACATTTGCATTCTATTTCTTTTGGAAATCTATGAAAATTAAAATTTTTTAATATATGATATTGTTGCAGGACTTTATGTAAAAGTTGCAAAATTTTCACAAAGATGTATTCAGTACGTGAATAAATGTTGAAATAAATTACTTTTACGATGAAAACATATATATCTATGTATAGCTAGTATTTACTACTTATGAAGATTTTGCCCGCTATTTTACGGGCAGGATCCGTAGCAGTTATGAGAAATTTGGGAAAAAATTAAATTTTATAACTTTTTTTCCTAACAAAATAATCGCTATATTTTAATTTTTATACTTTTGCAACCTGTTGCTACAGAGTATAATAGTTTTGTTCACCTAACCTTATATGTATCACCTAAAGCTAAGCGGGATAGGTATAGGGTTATATATAAATGATCAGGATGATGCAAATTAATTAAAAATTAAGATATTTTGATGAAACTTGGTATGCGGATTTCTTAGTACGAAAAATTTACGAGTTCGTAGATGAACGTAATCGTACAAAACGCAAGTAACCGAAAACCTGTAAAATTCCATAACTAAACACTAAATTAAGATTTAAAACTGTAATTTGGTACAGGGGACCGCAGCAAAGGGATCACCTGTGGGCAAATTTGGAAAAAGTGGGAACCGCCACGCCCTCTAATAAATTTAATACACATATCTCCTGAAGCTACCACATTTGCTGAGCGCAGATATAAGAATTCCTACCGAAAGTGTGGAAATGAATGAAATCGGAAGATGACCCCGCTTCCACCCCATACTGTACTGTACTGTACTCATACGGTACTGTTAAAAACTAATAAAAGCGGAATAAATCAATAACTAATTACGCCAGAGTCATAAAATTTTACGTCCGAGATGGTGTGAGAAGGTATTATGAGAGCCGGTGTGAAAATTGGATGACGGGCGTGGCACCGCCCACTTTTTGATAAAATCACTTTTTGGGACCCGACCGACCGATTGCACAGAGTAAAAATGGACGAAATCGGACTACAACCTCGTCTACTTCCCCTATAACACAATTTTAAATTCCAATACATTCCTTCACTTTCCTGTACACAAATCAAGAAGTTATTAATATAACGGGAAAAAATTTTGCATTAATAATTCCTTTACAATGTACCTTCTGACAAAAAATTGTCCAAATCCAACTACTACTGTTCAAGCCCCTACGTACCGAATATGTGGACCCCAGATGAGATTTGAAATTGAAATTCAGGCAGAATTCTTTTCCTGCAATTGTAATTCTATGTATCCAAAATAGGTGGAATTGGGTCAATACTTCCCTGGGCCACCATATAGCTAATATAATAATTTTAGAACTACCAGGTGACTTTATGCTGGATACATATGCCAATATTTGAATTAACTCAAAGAAAATTGCACAACATGTTTTACTCATAACTGTATGTATATACATATTTGTGCCTAAAATAGATATAATTGGGTGAAAACTTGACCTAGCCATATAACTAATACTATCAGGATTTTCGAATATCCGGCTGACTTTACTCCATATGATTGATTTTTTAGTATGTGGTATTTACAAAATTTATAAAATCGGGTCGATATTAACCCAACTCCCATATACTATATATATATACATATTATACCGAATATATTATCGGTCAGTGTATGAGTTATACATGGTATATGTATATATAAAACTGCTTGGATTTCGATCCTTAAAGTATTTCTCTTTCTGGTTTTGATTCTTGCAAGTTGCGAGAGTATAAAATGTTCAGTTACACCCGCACTTAGCCCTTCCTTACTTGTTATTTTATACCTACAAAATAAGAGTTATTTGATAACTTGTATTTATTGCTCACAGAATAATAGATATGCGGTGAATAAATAAGCTTCTTGTTTTGCCATAGTGATCTGAAAGTAATACTTATCACACAAATAAAACTTAGCGAAGAGTATTATTTGTCAAGGCACTCTTTTTTGCTTAGTCCACAAGAAAAAATATATATATTTTGACGTTGTATATGAAGGGTTTAATATACATACTTATATGATGTCGAAATATTAAAAATTTGTTTATGATTCATAATGACTTTTTTAGTCAAAAGTTATGCAATAACTATTATTTAAACTATTTAAATTTATATTTGAATTTTATTAAACTTCAACTATTTGTTGGTATTAATAACCCTATTACAGTTTTCAACTCCCCTAAATTTTAAAATGAAAAATCAAAACAATTCGAACCAGTTATATATAGCTCGTATTAAAGATTTAAATGAATAGACTAGATCAGTGTTTCCCAAAGTGGACGATAACGCCTCCTTGTGGGCGCTGCAGGTGTCACGGGGGGCGTTGGCTAAGAGGCCTCTTAGGCAACGACTACATGAGCTCTCGACTCTCAACAACAACTTGTGAACCAGGGATAATGGGATGCCCAACTTATTCCAGTGTGAGAGCGCTTCAAAATAAGCGTTATTTATAACATTTTCCATTATGGCCAGATCGAACAAAATAAGAATTTTTGGGCATTTTAAATTAACCCAACATTTATTACGATTGCAAATTATTATATATTGGACTTTTAATATATGACGAAACTACTTAAATCCTTTTTTATGATTTTATGGTATATTAAAACAACTGACTTTTGATCTTTCAATACTTAATAAGGTGAATTAAGCCTGTTAGTTCTCAATTATCAAATGTTGTTAATCATTTGTAATTGAAAATTAACTCTATTATGCATCAAGTTACAAAACGTTTCATGAAATACTTATATTTAAATTTCGCATTTTCTTTAATTTTCATTGTTTTAAATTTTTATTAGCGATCTTGAAAAGCGGCAACAAATTCCTCCGTTTACATATTTTTTCGGTAAGATTTCAATCTGGCCGTCGCTCGTTTCCAATTGCTAAACGTCAAAACCTCCCCAATCCAGTCAACTGTCAAAGTTTAGGTGGTTTTGACGTTTAGCAATTGTTCTCTCACTTCCAGTGAGAGAGGAGTTGGGCATCTCTTTATCTCTGTTGTGAACATCAACTAATATGAATTAAAAGATTGCTCAAACTCGGTTCTATATTTCTCTCCGCGTAGTTCATATATCTGTCCTATTTTATTGAATATAGAAAAAATGAAAATCATGTCAATCGGTCGCTCCGTTTCATAACGGGGCATCTCGACAGGATAGAATTTATAGAATACTAACTGTCAAACGTATTGCCATTGCCATTGCCAAATTTGTATGTGGGCATTTGCTATCATAATATAATCATTTGCGCAAAGGTGTAGGGTAGGTAGGTTCGAGCTGATGTGGCGAATGCTTTGAGCTCTTGAATAATTTATTTTATCACTTGCGAAATGACGTCGGATAGGTAGCTGATGTAACGCACGTTTTGAACTCCTTAAATCTTTTATGTGGAAAATAAAAAAAGGATCTTTATCCTTTCATACAAATGTATTTCTGGGAAAAATAAGAATTCATATTTTTGGACTACTATGTATATAATAATTGTGCTTAAGCATTCCTATATAAACAATGTAATATTTATTTTATATTCATTTGTGGTTTTGCGCGCAATAGATGAGCATTACTTACGCCTCCTTTACACTACTCGCGAAGTTAAACGTATTTCTCAAAGCAAAACAATGTCGGACGTAAAAAAGAAGAGACGGCAATACTGTGCGGAATACATTAAATTCGGATTCATTGAAAATCCCACAAATCCATCCTTGCCTTTGTGTCTTCTATACCTAAAAACATTTTCGAATGAAGCAATGAAGCCTTCAAGACTACAAGATCATTTGAATAAAATGCACCCAGATAAGAGAGACAAGAACGTAGCATATTTTCAAGACCTGGAGAAGAAGCATAATACTCAGCCAAGTGTAGCAAAACTATTTTCGGCGGCTGCTAAGCAAGATGACGACGGACTTCGAGCTTCGTACAATATCTCTTTGTTAATTGCTCAAAAAGGCAAACCACATAACATCGGAGAAGAGTTAATATTGCCAGCAATAAATGAAGTAATAACTACCGTGCTTCATAAACCGGCCGCAGATATTATCCGAAAAATTCCTTTGAGTAATAATTCTGTGCAAAGACGAATTGATGAAATGGCTGAAAACATTGAAGAATCATTGTGCGATCACCTGAGGTCAAGTCAATTTTCAATTCAGCTGGATTATTCCACTCTACCAACTAATGAAGCATTGTTGTTGTCTTACGTGAGTTTTATTAAAGATGAGAAAATACGTGAAGAACTATTATTTGATAAAAATTTAGAGACCGATACAAAAGGCGAAACCATATTCAATATATTGGAAAAGTTTTGCGATGAGAAAGAAATTCCTTTGAAAAATATTATTTCAGTTGCTACGGATGGCTCTCCGGCTATGACAGGGTGCCATAAAGGCTTCATAGCGTACTTAAAAAATAAAATTCCAGATGTCCTTGGTGTACATTGCGTTATTCATAGACAACATTTAGTTGCTAGAAACTTAAGTGAAAAACTATTTCAATCACTGCAATATGTCATCAAAGCAGTCAATAAAATCCGCAACAGCTCTTTGAATGATAGATTATTTCATCAGCTTTGTGTTACTAATGACGAGGATTTCAATCGTTTGTTTTTTCATACTGAAGTTCGTTGGCTATCAAGAGGCAATTGCTGACTCGATTCTACAACCTGTTTGACTCTGTTATAGAGTTCTTGGAAACCAAAGATACAGAATTTCAAGACAAGCTCATAACATCAAAGAATGATATAGCTTACATGACAGACCTGTATAAATTGTTCAACGACATGAATCTCCAGCTGCAAGGCGATAAATTAAATTTAATTAAATCAAACAACGTCATTGCAGCTTTCGCAGCCAAACTGCTTCTACACAAAAAGAATCTGGGCAGACGTGAGTTTCACAATTTTCCGAATTTATCAGTATCATGCAGTAACGACGAATTGTTTGCCTACTGCCAACATTTGGAAAACCTCCACATTGACTTCACCGAATGATACCAGGACATTTTGAACTTGGAAATACCAGACTGGGTGTTGGATCCGTTTTCAAATGTCAACACAGCAATGTCACCTCAGCTGGAAGAAGAACTTATAGAATTGACAACAAACGAGGAAATAAAAATCAAGTTCAAAAATGGTTACCAAGAATTTTGGCTACAAAAACTGATCTCGCAATTGTACCCTGGATTGTGTTCAATCGTTCAACGATTCTTGATAGCATTCCCATCGTCATATATCTGTGAACGTGGATTTAATGCTGTGACAACTCTGCTTACTAAAAATAGAAATCGTTTGCTTGTTACCGAACGTGGCGACTTGCGACTGTTCTTGAGTAAATTGGAACCTGATATTAACAAACTTATTAAACAGCATCAGATTCATCCTTCACATTAGTTTTTATATATGGATCGATTATTTTTGTTTTATTTTTAATAAAAGATTCTCTGTTTTAATACTATAAAGTTGTGTTTCAATAATCATTCTTATTGGCAGGTGGAGCCCGTAAGAATTAACTTGAGACCTAAGCGCCGTTGTATGTTACCTACTGCGCTTAGGTTTCAAGTTGCTGGTTATAGTAAAAGTTTCGTCAAGAATTCTCCGTTAATATACATATATAGAGCACAATAATTAATTTGAAGTTATAGTGGTTTTTAAATAGATGAAAAAATGGGGGCGCTAAAAAAATTTTTAATCTCAAAGTGGGCGGTAGACAAAATACATAAGTTTGGGAACCACTGGACTAGATCATTGCTGACAAATTATGAGTTCAAATGCCAACACACAAAACAGACTATTCAACAGGTTTCCACTTATAGTAGACCGTAGATAGTTCTTGACACATTTGGCATGCATTTAGGTTCCTAGCAGTGAAGGAGCGGGAAAGTTCGGGAGAAGTAAGGAGATGAACATCCACTTTTAAACACATGCAATCAATTCCGTAGCCCGACGACATTATCGTACAGTCTAAAGTTATAGAGACTCCTCCTGGTGGTTGTAGGAGTTTCGAAATATAGTGATTGAACAGTAGCGGGGAAAGGATACCACACTGCGGAGCCCTCTGTTTAATTCTCCTTAATTTAGAATGTTCACATCGAAATAAACGTATTGGTCTATGGATTTACTTGGTATAACTGTCCTTAATTATGATATCAAATTTTAGCGCAATCTGTCAACCAGTGTGTTTACAACAACTGTCAACAAAATTTTTTAACGTATTTGTGTTAAATTTTGGCCAAACACTCAAAAAATATCCCTGATTTAGCTCCATGTGACTTTTACCTTTCTTCACACTGAAATATCCACTTCGGGGAACACGCTTCGACTCAATTGAAGACATCAAAAGAAATTCGACGCGAAAGTTGAAGGCCATCCCGGAAAGTGCCTATAACAAAATGTTTTGACGATTGGGAGAAGCGTTGGCACATGTGCATCGCTTCAAATTGATGTTACTTTGAAGGCGATAAAATAAATTTGGATGATGTCTGACATCTGTTTAATATTAGAATACACAGGTTCTTATGAACACAGTTATTTAGACAGCTGCACAATTACATAACTGGATCCATAAGAATATTTGATAGATGTCGCTTGAAGTCTTTCGCCTCCTTTGTGTTTACAGCATAATGCTACCAGTGTTAAAATGTTACTTACCGATCCAAACATGGTTAGATCGTGGAAATGACAACCCTTGGGGTGATAAAGTCCGGGTCAATTTCGGTATCAAAGAACCGGCTGTCTTGGGTATGACACGCTTGCGAAAGGTAAGCAAACATCTCGTTTAAAATAAATCAAACTTTACGATAGCTGTTATAAGAGAGTTTCTCATGTCTAATAATTAAAACTTTGGTCTAGAGCAGACTACGATATATATGGCTAAATTTTTGAGAAGATTTTAAATAAATGACTGACGAGGATCAAAACGCTTCGAAATTTTAATTTTACAAATTTTTCTAAAAATAATAGATCGCTCTTTCAGCGTTGATCGCCTTGCTGTGAGGAAGGGGCTTAGGTAATAAGTAAACACAACACAAATGGGAACTAAGAGGGATACCTCATAATTTCGGAGGTATTCTAATGCTTTCTCTACGCATACCAGCCGTACTTTGTGAATAATCCCTACCGGCTGACTCGTAAATACAGAATGAACACAACAAATTAAGATACAAATATCTTGACGACTAACGATTTGACAGGGACAACGACTTTGACAACAGACAGGACGCCAGGGCCCATTACGGAGTACGACAAAGTCTCCCCCCATGGCTCCAGCAAGGAGACGGATAAGAGTGCTCCGGGTATTTTAGCCATAGTACGGACATCCACCAGTTAAAATAACGGGTACCAAGCAAAGTACCCTAAGTATCAATATGGAACCTTTCTCCTCAAAAGAAGCCAGGATTATTGATATACTGGCTGCACCTTAGAGTAAATCAGCGTAAGAAAAGGAAACAGTCTCTTATCAAGTGAGCAAAATCCGGGATGCTATTATTGTGGGTAAGATTGCCAAAGGCCAGACCCCCGCACTTCAGTGGATGAAGAGGAAATAAAACGGTGGAGGAATATGAAAGTGAGCAAAGTGGTTCCTAAAAAACCAAGACAGGCAACAGAACTGAACAGAAGAAGTAAGGCACTTCAGCGAGGTCGATAGAGACAGCCTGCACTGTCATAGACGGCAATTCTTCATCACCAAGCAACATATAGAAGAGATGATAAAAGATTGTTAATTTTAAGCTATGTACTCGACAATCCAGCGGATCCCCAGTCGGAATTTGACTCCTCAGAAACCCTAAACGGTTACAACTTCGATATACGCTCAGCCTAGGCAAAAATATTCCAAGGCGAAAAAGCGGCTGACGAAGCCGGCAAAGAAGAGATCGACGACTTAAGATGCGTGCAGCACTGCAAGTGCTATAGCCAATCTAACAACCCTTTTATATTAGAGGGCATCGACTTCAGTTTCATTCAAAGGCCATGGGCGAGAGAGAACGCGATTAAATGCTTAAATAGCAGTAGATACAAAATATTTTACAAACATAATGAAGGTAAATCAAGGACATGCATTGTCATTCAAAAAGATATAAAAACATTCCTTTGTATTGACTATAGTACAGCAGATACCACGGAGGTGAGGGTGGAAGGAAAGAGAAATAACTTATTTCTGTTCGATCTTACATGATCTTACATGATCTTACATGGCCCACGACAGTGACGTGCCATCAGCAACCTTCTCAAAATTAACGGAGGAGGACAATAAAGAGAACACATATGAGGAAATCCTTCAGTTAGAAATTAGAATTTTCAAAAAATCGACTTTTTTATATTATTTTCTTAATATACAAATATTTAAGAAACACACAGAAAATTTCATATCGTTCCGGTGAATATTTTCGAAGGTACACGCAAGTTTTAAAAGGGGTTTCAGAGTGCATTCCAAACTTTAAACGCGTTTTTCTCAAAATGGAGTTTTCAAATCGGTGACCAACATTACTCGAAAACATCTAAACCGATAAGTCTGAAATTTCAACACGAGCTTCTTAAATATGTAAATATATTTTTTAGTAATTAATTAGAGGATGGATTCATGTGTAGAAGTTCACGCAAGTGAGGATAGTTCTCTGATCGCCATTCACTTGGGAGTGGCCAGAAACGATTCTTTTACATATGGCTCAAACAACTCACGATTTCCGGTCTTTGACCAAGTATCCTTTGGGTAACCTAACAACATCCGTTTGAAGGCGAGCTAAAGAGAGAAGGCGAAACATCCCCTAAACAGGGTTGTGTGCTGGGTTTGGGACCCGCCACGTAAAAAAAAGCTCCCAAATGAAAAATAGCCACCAACTTCGGATGAAAGACCCCCCTTCCGATGAACGAGGGCAAGACGAAATATCTTCTGTCATCAACCAAACAGTCGTTGCACTCGCGGCTTGGCTCTCACGTCACTGTTGACAGTCATAACTTAGAAGTCGTAGATAATTTCGTCTATCTTGGAACCAGTACAAACACCACCAACAATGTCAGCCTGGAAGTCCGGCGGAGAATAACTTTTGCCAACAGTCACCGACTAACCTCTGACGCGTGCGGACGTTCACTCTTTTCGTGTGTTATCAGTATTCGCTTATTTGTCTGTTTTCGGTATACCGTTTCGTTACTCTGTGACGCTCTCTGTGTATCAATTGATATCTTTAAAAAAAAAAAAAAAAAAGTACATAAATAGTTATAAGTGGTTGTGTAAGGTGTATTCATAATGCCCCCTGGGGCCTACAATCCAGGGGAAAATAGGTTCGCCCTACTTTCCTCTAGTCCTCATACAAAATGATAAAAAGCCAACAAATCTCAAGAGACTTTCCCTGAGCTCCCCCCCATTAACATCTCTAAAAACGACGACCCAAAATACATAGTTCTTAAATCATTAGAAAACAGTAAACCACTGTCACGTTTATCATGCTTTGCGGTGCATAAAGCCATTTTAGGCATTAGCAAAGATGTTAAATCCATTTCGGAATTGCGCGACGGAAGTCTTCTCTTACTAGTGAAAAATAAAAAAACTGCTGAAAAATTCACAAACACGATAACACTTTCGAACATCTGCAAAATTTCAGCCAATTACCATGAACACCTTAACTCCGTAAAAGGCACGATTTTCGCGCCATTTCTTAACCATTTGCCTGAAAAAGAAATTATTGAAGGCCTTGAAGATTTTGGAGTAAGCGCAGTGTATAAATTCCAGAAGAAGCTTGAAGGTGTCATAGTCCCAACAGGTGCAATGCTCCTCACTTTTGATGCCTACAAGCTACCTGAGGAAATTGATGTAGCCTGGCGAAAAATTTCAGTCCGTCCCTACTATCCCAATCCGATGCGCTGCAAAACCTGTCAAAAGCTCGGACACACAATAAAAAAATGCAAAGGCCTTCCTACATGCGTCAACTGCAGTCTCCCCCCTCACAATGACAGCGAATGCTCAAGAACCATGTGTGTGAATTGCTCAGGCGAATACCCTTCCTCCGCAAATACTTGTCCCAAGTTTATACAGGCTAAAGAAATTTTAAAAATAAAAACCATCGACAAATGCAGCATGCGTGAAGCAGCAACTAAATACAGATCTCAGCACTCCTCCACCTCTTCTTTTACACCCTTTTCAACAATAATTTCTCTACCTGCACAAATAACCACTCCAAACATTCCCACTTCAGCCTCCACAACATCAAAACCTGCCAAAACAAAAAATTCACCTCAAGCTTCAAAAAAAATTTCCACCTCTTCAAATAACACTTCAACTAACACTAGCTTACCAAACTCCAACAAATCTATCGCCCATTCATGGGCTTCTAGCACGACCACGCCAACAAACAACAAAACTTCAATCACCAATTCACCTTTTAATTCTACTTTGACCATACCCTTCTCTCTCACCAATTCTTCAACAATCAACCCCACCTCAAGTAACAATTATATCTTCTCCTCGCCCAGAAATAACGACTGTGGTGGTCTAATGCTCTCCAACTCAGCACAAGCTGAGCCAAAGAGCGTTGCTGATCATAACAGTGACTTCGAAATGTAATGCATCTCTCACTGCATGTGGCTACCGGCGCTCTGCTCGCAGAGTGTCAAAAGCAGTTACATGCGTGTGTGTATGCATATATTCGTTCTCCCATAACTTTTCGTTTTACCTCCATATCATTTGCTTTTCATCATGTTATCAATTTTGCAATGGAATATGAATGGTTACCTCAATAACTATCACGAACTTGAAATTCTGATTAAATACTATTCCCCATCCATCATTCTTTTAACCGAAACTCACTTACCCCTAAACCAAACTGCCTACACTCCCAAAAATTACATAGGGTATTTCTACAATCTACCTCAGATGACTAGTAAAAAGCAAGGAATTGCAATATTAATCAAAAGGAATATTCAACACAAGCTATCACCTATTCAAACAAGTTTCTCAGCACTAGCGATCGACATCAATACAACAACTAAGATAGTGGCTGTTTGCATATACATTCCTCCCAAAGATACCTTTTCTACATCTGATATTTCACTACTTCTAAACCAATTCAGTACGCAATGCATCATTGGAGGCGACTTCAACGCCTGGAGTACTATCTGGGGATCTGATTACACAAACTCCAGAGGACAAAAAATTGAAGACGCGTTAATCTCATCCAATTATATATCAGTGAATAATGGTGCTCCCACCCACTTTTCGACTCACCACACCTTTTCTACAGTTGACATTACACTTTGTTCCGCAACTCTAGCCTCAAACTGCCAGTGGAAAGTCCTTGACTCATTGCATGGAAGCGACCACTTCCCTATCCTTACCCAAATAACCTCAGTCTGCAACCAATCCTTAGTAAAATTCACACCCAGATTTAAAACTAACCAAGCCGACTGGAAGAAATTCGGTCAAATGTGCGAAGAAAACAATGCAGCCTCCCCAATTGCTAATAACATAAACCAAGAAGCAGCTAAAATCTTAAGAGTTATACGATCAGCAGCTCACCTCACCATACCACAAACTAAACCAAATAGATCCAATAAAACCGTTCCTTGGTGGAGCTCTGAACTATCCACACTCCAAGTTTCCAAGCAGAACTTGTGGCACCAATACAAAACCGTTCGCTCAACAGAAAATCTATTGAGATACAAAAAAGCAAACGCACAATTTAAGCGAAACGCCAAATTAGCAAAGCGCAAAGCATTTGAAGAACTCAAGTCCAGCATAAACCCATCAACAAAACCTGCAAAAATATGGAATGACATACGAATACTTACTCGCTCCCCAAGACAAATGTCCTTTACGTACATTAATTCCGCTAATGGACCACTCTCTGACCCACATGCTATTGCCAACAATTTTGCTTCTCAGTTCTCCCTTTCCTCCTCCCATACATCCTTTTCAAACACTTTCCGCAACTTAAAAGCAAGACGACTAAACCAGGAACCACCAATCTCTTACCCTTTATCAATCGCAGCCAAGCAACTTGAGTCAAAAATCCTCCCATCAGAACTCGAATTTGCCCTCTCCTCAGTCAAAGGAAGTTCACCAGGCCTGGACAAGATTACATATCCCATAATTCAAAACCTGCCAAACTCAGTCAGGAGTAGACTACTCAAGCTTTACAATTGCATTTTTGATAGTGGCCCCTACCCACAATTTTGGAAAACGGCATGTATTGTTTCAATACTAGAACCCAGCAAACCCTCTTCAGATCTAAACAGTTATAGACCAATTTCGCTCCTATCATGTCTTGGAAAATTATTAGAAAAAATTATTGTCAATCGCTTAGCGTGGTATGCTGAAGTGAAAAACCTTATAAGACCCAATCAAGTTGCATACAGAAAGGGATTTGGCACCATGGATGCACTCCTACATCTAGACTACTTTATTTCAAACGCTTTATCCTCCAAAAACCACGTGTCTTTATTAGCGATAGACTTTCAAAAAGCATTCGATAGAATCGGCATACACATAGTTTTGACGCTTGGAAAGTGGGCCAAAAAATTAAAAAAATTGTTAAAAATTTTCTCCAGCATAGAAAGTGTAGAGTCAAAATAAACGGATTTCTGTCCAACAGTGTTCCTTTAGATAATGGCACCCCGCAAGGTTCACCCTTATCTGTATTTCTTTTCATAATCGTGTTTGATAAAATTGTTCTCCGAACAACAAATATCCGCGGCATCCAATGTCAGCTCTACGCCGATGATGTAGTCTTCTACACAAAGTGTAACAATCTAGCTCAAGTCACTCAAATTTTCGAAAATGTCCTAGCAGAGTTAACTTCATGGTCTCTGACTGCTGGTACCACAATATCAATAGAAAAAACAAAAATTTTACACTTTTGCAAAAAAGTGCACTGCTCTAATCTAACTAACTTCTGTACTAACCTTAATATTAGCATTGTTAATGAACTTAAAGTTTTAGGATTAATAATAGACTCTAAATATAGCTTTAAATCACATTGTAAATATGTTAGAGACTGTCTTGTGACAAGATTAAATATAATAAAATATCTAACATCTAAGAAAAGCCATATTCACCCGGCCACTCTTGTCAACGCTACCATAGCCTTAATACTCTCAAAGGTTGAATACGCACTACCACTCTATGGAAACTGTCCAGCATCTGCAATCAACAAAATATCCACGCCTTATCACGTAGCAATACGGAGAAGCATAAGAGCATTCCCTACGACACCCCTAAAAAACCTCTTTGCAGAAACTGGCACCGCTGCAGAAATTTGCACCGACAGTAACTCATGCCTTGACGCCATCGAATGCCCCTCCAATGGTCAAAATGAGGTAGTCGCGATACGAAACACTTTAATAGCCACACCTCGAAAAATCAAACTAATGTAGTTACCAGGCCACACAGGAATCATTGGCAACGAAAACGCTGACGCCGCTGCAAAAAACGTTGCAAAAACACCATCCATAATGTTTAACTATATGTCTAAAAAAGACATTTTGACTGAAGTCGCAAACGAAAGACGCCAGACTCAAATTAGCGATTGGAACACCTATGCTCATCACTACTCCGCTATCAATCCTAGCAGAAAGAAAGGAAGTATCGCTGCCGACATAACTCTCTCAACAATTAAGCCATTTATTCGCCTACGCCTGGGGCACACAATTATCACGCACGCACATCTTCTACAACGTACCCCACCCAGTAAGTGTCCATTTTGTGAAGAGCCGGCATCAATTCGGCATTTACTACATTGTCCAATTATCGACTCAACCCGAAAAGAGATCCTGAGTACAACGGATCCCTTCGACCTTTTGAGAGAGGCTAACATCACAAACGTTCTAAAGATGTACAAATTGTTGAAAGAGACTGACTTGTTAAAGCATATTTAATATTAAGAATAAATCGTAGTTAGCTCTACTAACACCTTAACCATTAACGTTATATTAGATTACAGACAGCCGAAGGCCCTTGTTGCTAGCGCTGCTAAATATTTATTTGTTAAATAATTTATTATTGTACAAATTTCTTAAAAAAAAAAGTAAACTTTTGCCAACAGCTGCTACTTCGGACAGAGTAGGCAATTGAGAAGTAAAGTCTTCTCTCGTCGAACAAAAACCAAACTTTATAAGTCACTCATTATTCCCGTCCTCTTATATGGTGCCGAGGCATGGACGATGGCAACAACTGATGAGCCGACGTTGCGAGTTTTCAAGAGAAAAGTTCTGCGAAAGATTTATGGTCCTTTGCGCGTTGGCCACGGCGAATATCGCATTCGAAGGAACGATGAGCTGCATGAGATATAGGACGACATTGACATAGTTCAGCGAATTAAAAGGCAGCGGCTACCCTGGCTAGGTCATGTTGTCCGGATGGACGAAAACACTCCAGCTCTGAAAGTATTCGACGCTGTACCCGCCGGGGAAAGCAGAGGAAGAGGAAGACCTCCACAGCGTTGGAAGGACCAGGTAGAGAAGGAAGGAAGGGGGCTTCGCTTGGAATCTCTAATTGGCGCCACGTAGCGAAAAGTCTTCGACCGGCGCTCTGTCGTTAACTCGGCTATAATCACGTAAGCGGTGTCTACGCTAGTAAAGAAGAAGAATCGAAGATTTATTCTCACCGTTTAAAAGATACCATAATATGTGTACAGATTTTTAATTAATAAATTTAATCTCAGAAAAAATTCTGGAGAATTCGCTTCGTTTTCGGCTTTCTAACTGTATATAATGAATGGAGTCATGTGTAAAAGTTCACGGAAGTGAGGAAAGTTCTCTGATCGCCATTCACTTGAGAGTGGCCAGAAACGATTCTTTTACATATGGCTCAAGCAGCTCACGCCTTCCGGCCTTTCACCAAGTATCCTCTGGGTAGCCTAAGAACAACCGTTTGAAGGCGAATTAAAGTGAGAAGGCCAAACCTCTCCTCCGCAGGGTTATGCACTGGTTTGGGACCCGCCACGTACAAATCGCTCCCAATGAAAAGGAACAACAAGCCTCGGATGAGTGACCACCCTTTTGATGACGACCATAGCAAACGAATGAAGGACTATGATTTGAGGGCTTGCACCTGGAATGTCCGGGTACCGCTGCCCAGCTGGTTGATGTCCTCGTTATAGTGAAGGTTGACATCACCACCGTCCAAGAAATGCGATGGACGGGACAAGGACTGAGACGAGTAGGTCCTTGTGGCAAGGTTCGACGTCGAGAAGCTGCAATCACAACAGATAGCCGAACGACTTTCTACTCTACTTGCATTCCTGCTCTCTGAGAACACTCACCGTCAAGCTCCTTACGTACAGCTGCAACCGAAACCATTGGTTTTCAGAGGATGCAAAAGAACAGCTGGTACGACGAGGAGTGCCGTGTTGCTTCGGAGAGAAAACAGGCTGCCTACCTCGCAACGTTACGATCGACCACAACACGTACGGGATGGGATAGATACCGAGAGTTGAAGAGGGAAGCGGGACGCATTTGCAGACAGGAAAAGAAAGAGCACGAAATGCGTGAGTACGAAGAGCTTGATAAGCTGGCTATTCTACGAAAAGATGCAGCGGCTAACTGAAGGTTTCAAAACGGGAGCATACTCTTGTAGAACCCCCAAAGGTGATCTAGTCACCGATGCCCAGAGCATACTTAAATTATGGAGGGAACACTTCTCCAGCCTGCTGAATGGCAGTGAACGCACAACATGAAGTAGCAGGGGCCGACGGATTGCCGGCCGAGCTATTCAAACACGGCGGCGAGAACTGATAAGGAGCATGCATCAGCTTCTTTGTAAAATATGGTCGGACGAAAGCATGCCCAACGATTGGAATTTAAGTGTGCTCTGCCCAATCCACAAAAAGGGAGACCCCACAATCTGTGCCAACTACCATGGGATAAGCCTCCTTAACATCGCGTATAAGTTTCTATCGAGCGTATTGTGTGAAAGATTAAAGCCCACCGTCAACAAACTGATTCGACCTTATCAGTGTGGCTTTAGACCTGTACCCGCCGGGGGAAGCAGAGGAAGAGGAAGACCTTCACTCCGTTGGAAGGACCAGGTGGATAAGGACCTGGCTACGCTTAGAATATCCAATTGGCGCCACGTAGCGAAAAGAAGAAACGACTGCCGCGCTGTTATTAACTCGGCAATAATCGCGGTGTCTACGCCAATTAAGAAGAAGAACGGTATATAATCATGCCTGGATGGGTTTGCTCCCATAATGATGCATATATACACTAAATAAAATTCTTCTCTACCTTTTCAAATGCACAACACTCTAGTATAAAGGGTCGATCAACTGAAACGAAGTGGTTAATGTAATTGAAAAGTCACTACGTGACAAACAGTTTACAATATACTTAGGCCTTTGTTGACGTAACAAAAACGAAATATACATAATTATTGATTCGATCGAGAGGGTCCTTTCCCAATAGCATACGCAGACGACATTGTGTTGATGGCATCGGGAATGTTTCCTACCACACCTGGCCGTGAATACTGGACTTGGTGTTAACCCCAGTAAAGCAGAACTGATGATTTGGGTCGGGTTTAGTATCGCGCCGGTTAATTTTGGTTCACTGTACCTAAACGAAATACCCAAATTGAAAATTTTAAACACGCATGTATGCTTAAATTATCGAACTTTATTTTAAAACATATTTTATAAAAATCGGTTAACAAATTTTTCCACAAATTCACTTTAAAAAATGCTATTTTTTGCAAATTTCTAAATATATGCGAGTGTATTTTCATCGGTTGTGCATTGTACCAAGCCAATTATGGATACATTTTCACGCACATATATTACTTATGAATTATAAAATCCACTAGTAATGTTTATAATTACTTTTGAAGGTTAATTTCTTTGTAAATCTTTAAAAAAAAACACCTTTTTCTGCATTGAGTTCAATAATGCGAAAAACCACAATGACTGCCTAATTTGAACTCTCAAATTACCGAGAAAGCACGAACAAAAGGCAATAAATGTATGAGGTGAACGCGAAAAGGTGTTCAATGCTAAAATACTGTGGATGGCGTAGCCGGTGTTAGAGCGGCCAGAGTTATTTTCCGCGCCGCGCTTCAAAAAAAATAACCATGGCAACTCTTTTCTTATTGTGCAAATGCAGAGAATTTTAACTAAAATAAAAGAATTTAAATAAAGCTTTATTTATAACAAATACTAAAAGTACTTACAAAAATGTTGGCTGGGTTGTATTGGTTTCAGTTTGTATGGAAAAATGAGCAAAAACACTGATTTTTGGTCATTTTCAAAGGGCTCCCTACAGGTCTATAGGGGCTGTAGGGGTCGAGGGTGGGTTTATTAAAAAGTTCGATCCTCCCTCGTTCCAATAAGGGGGCGTGAAGGGGGTTAGACCCCCCTGTTTTTCTCCATAAACGATACTTAACCGGCGCGATACTAAACATTTCCCGATGATTTTAACAAGTAAGAAAAAATACCGCAATTCAATCTTTTCACGTTCAGTGGTACAACAATTTCTCTATCCCCCACGGCAAAATATCTAGCGGTTGAAATCGATAGCAAACTGAATTGAAAGATTAACATTAAAAAACGAATAAGTAAAGCGTATATGGCATACTACACCTGCAAAAGTATCCTTAGCATGAACTAAGATAACTTTAAACCAAATATAGTTAGAACAGTTATTTGGCCGCCAGAATTACAGAATACAAAGAGCAGCAGGTGCAGGGCAGGTTCCGTAGTATAAACTGGGACCTTAAACTAAATATAGTTATGTGGGTGCATGCGGCCGTCACTAGACCAATACCAACGTATGGTACGCATGTTCGGTCGTCAGAATTAAAGAAACAATATAATATAAGAAAACTAATTTGAACAAAGAGCAGCAGGTGCAGGGGTTACCGGGGCTATTAAATCATGTCCGACGGCGGCGCTTAATATGAATTAGAAAGTTGGCTTAGGAGAGAATATTGAAATAGGGCTATCCTGATTAATTCCAAAGTAGTAAAGAATTGCAGGCAAGCTTTAAGCTTACTAGAAAGTCAACTCGACTTATGCATTATTTGGGTTTCCGGTCATAGAAACATTTTCGGCAGCGATAAGGCAGATGAGTTGGCAAAGCTAGGGGCCTCTTTAGGTGGAATTAATATCACGCCCGCTGGGAACGGTCAAAAGATAGCTTTATATGCAGTTTGTACAAATAGCTCAGAGCAGATGGAAATCAATGGCACAAGTACCTATGACAAAAATAGGCACAATTCCGATTTCTTTGGCGCCGCGATTTGAAGGTACCGTTGGAAAGGGGAAATAAATCCACATTTTACACTTTTAACAGTCTTTTTACCAAAGAAATCTTTATTTTAAAAATTACATTTTACACTCGTAGTGGACATCATGTGTGTGCTAAAAATTACGACGAAATGGAGCGCTGCCATGTGAAAATAAGGAAATTCGCTGAAATGCCTTTTTTCCCAAAAATTCCTCTATCCATTCATGTGGATATGTTCTTCGTTTAATTTAATAAAGAAATAAGTAATATTTTATAGTAATATTATATAATAATATTATAAAATAATATTATATAATAATATTATATATATTGTCACCTAATATACAAAAAAACGTATTATCAAAAATAAATGGAAACCGCTGACAGATATAATAACCAAAATTTAACCATTTTATAACGAAACCTCAAATTCTGTTTCAATATCAGTGCAAGATAACCAAAAAATATAACCACTTTATAACGAAACTCAATATGTTTTTTTATTTTAACGCAGAAAGGAGTACTACGCAAAAGTACTTCAGTCACCCCGGGTATTCGCTCGACCAGGGTTATTTTTTTAAAGCGCGGCCGAAGGCCGCCAACGCAGAAAGGAGTACTACGCGAAAGTACTTCAGTCACATACATAAATCACATATTACGCATATACATATGTAGAATTATAGTTAATATAAAAAAAAGAATCACGCGAAAAAGCAAACAAAGAAAAATTGTTAAAAATCCCACATATTTGCTGTTTAAGATGTGGCAAGGCTTGTTTTCCTCATAATTGTAAGCAATCTAACCTTTTCAATGATGAGTGGGCTAAGTGATTTTTAAATTAATAAATTTAGGTAAAATATACCAAAATAAAAGTGAAATGTGAACTTATTTTAATGTTTAGAGTGTATATTTAAATATACAGAGTGAAAAACGTGAAAAAATTTAGTAAAACATAGAGAACACATGGTATTGTTATTAGTGCAAATTTTTGAACTTTTAATCGTGAATATTTTAAAAAATAAAAGGTATTTTTATATTATTTTTGGATATTTCTTCTCTGGGGAAACTCCCCTATCCGCACATACCCCATTTATACGGAAATGCGGTTTTTTTGCCCCTCCGCCAAAGTAATCGGAATCGTGCCCAAAAATAGAACTAAGGACTTATTAAATAGATATGGCGGGACACTGGCCCTTTGGCGAGGGTCTTGGGGGTCTTCCATATAACAAGATTTGCCTCAGCTGTAAGCTAGAAGGGAATAAGAAAACGGTTTTACACTTTCTCTGTGAATGCCCAGCTCGATACAAAATGTTAGGAACCCATCATGACCAAACCTTGAATGGTTGTCCAAAAAAGCGTAACGGGAATAAGTAGTTTCATTGAGAGTACCACCAAATGGTTTGTGCGTAATGAAACGAGATAGCAATAGTATAAGGACCTACGATAGTGCACAAAAAGGTCGCATTTAGCGTTATTTGAGACCATGAGGGCAGCATTCCAACCTACTTTGATTGTATCGACTTTTTATGTTCCACTTCTCACGCTGCCTTAGTTCAAGCTTTGCTCAACAAAGATTTCAATTGTCTATAAAGTACTATTACCAGGGATGGCCCGATACATTTTTCCGCCCTAGGCGAAAGCCTATTTTAATTAAAATTATTATATTTTAATTATAAAAGAATTATTATAATTAGTAGTTTTATCAAAATGTTAATTATTTAATACATTTACAGGTATTGCATTTAATTGTTAAAAGTTTGTGTCACTTCAATTTCAATTGATAATCTTGCCAAGCCTTTCAGCCTTTCTTAACATATTCTAGAGAGCAGGTAGGTTTTGATAAGTTTCAATTGGAGGAATCGCGCTCTCCACTACTCGCATTGCCATAACGATGGTATTCGTTTCATCAAATACATAGACATACTATAATTTATAACGTCCATTGATGTAGTTTTACGAGCAATTTTTCTGGCAATACCATACCTGGTACTGCGTTGCATAATGCAAATGTATGCAAAAGTTTGCAGCTGATCAATATTATTGGACTGATTTTATCTTTCACCTGTTGGAGACAAATCAGTATCAATGGGAAAAATTAAATTAATTTTAAAATTTTTCTTATCATCACGAACACGTTTTTCTTCTCCCTCATAATTGAACTATATTTTCTGATTTATAACCTGATTCTGCTACTATTAAAAAATAATAATAATACTTTCATTGTTATTTGCAATTTGTATTAGAATACGAATATATGATTTTTGTATATTACATATATAAATGAGTAAAGTAATTTTGTAAATTATTTTATTTAAATAAAACATAAACAAATAAAAAGAAGTTAGCGAATTAATTTTAAGGGACAACCAATTTCTCACACTTTAAGATATATATTCTTCTACTTTCCAGTACACAAATCAAGAAGTAATTAATATAACGGATTAAACTTTGCACGAGTAATGCCTTTAGTGAATGCCACCTTATGACCAAAAATTGTTCTAATCCAACAAAACCTGTTCAAGCCCCTAGGTACCGAATATTTGGACCCCAGTACCTATAGTTGAGTATCTGAGATATATAATTGAAATTCAAGGATAGTACTTCTCTGACCATGGTATGTCTCTATGTCAAAAATGGGTTGGATCGGACCAATACTTCCCTAATATAAAGATAAATGAACTTTCGGGTGACTTTGTACCGCATACATCGGCCAATATGTGAGTTATCTCAATGAAAATGAGATAGCTTGTTTTGATTATAACAGTGATATCAGGATTTTCGAATGTCCGGCTGACTTTACTCTTTATGATAAGTTTTTTAGTAAAGACATGTTGATAATATAGTTGGGAAAAACATCTTAAATCTGGTCGATACTACCCCAACTTCCATATACTAAACATAATGGTTATCTAAGAAACTTTATGCATCTCTCAGTATAGGAGTTATATATAGTATAAGTATATACAAAATTCATTAGATTGCGATCCTCAGGTTTACTTTTCACAACATAAAGTATTTCCATGGCTTTGATTCCTGTAAATTGCAAGAGTATAAAAAGTCCGGTTGCTCTCGAACTTATTGCCCTGACAGACGACAGCGCTAATTTGCATTAGCGGGCTTAATTTACATTTACTTGCGCATTTGACCCATGTTAATGCAAGTTTGTAATGCACAAGAATTTCGTGCATTTAGCTGAATTTACCGAATTTGAGTAAGCAACACTGCACATAAATGGGCGATTTTGGCTTTTTTTTGACAGATGTCGCTTGAAGTCTGCCGCCTCCTTTGCGTTTGCAGCATCAGAGGTAAGCAGTTTTATATTGCTAATTAAATTATGTGCAAGTATATTAACAAAAACAAATTTTAATAGGGCAATTCAGAATCTGGTGCAAATGGTCTTGCATCTTTGCAATTGCAAATTAGCTAGCATATTTTTGCTTTTACACTAACAAAATGTACAGCGATGCATCTGCTACACCCTTGCAAAGAAGCATCACTAAAACACCATTGTATTATTTGCAACACTGGTTTACAAATTATCAGCTGTTGTCAAAAATAAAAGCAAACAAAGAAAAGAAATGGAGCAAACAGGTTTAAACAGAAAAAGAATTAAACGTGAAAAACGAAACAAAAAGTGGAGTATACTGGATTTCTTGCAGGAAGCTCCAGAAGTAGACGTAAGTGATTTAAATGATTAATTTCAACAATTTAATTAAATAATTTTAATTTTAATAGGCACCAACAGCTCAAATTTTTTATAAAAAGCTCATTGAGAGCACAAAAATAGACGCCACGAGGGATCTAATAAGGTGGAAAGTGCGGCACCTGAAGGCTTCATACAAAAAAGCAAGCGATTGGCAAATATTAACAGGAGCAGGCCCTCCATGAGTCTGATGCCGGGACGTCGAGTGTTGAAGGTAAGCGTAATGAATGCGACAAAATTTTGTCATATGTTTATATTTCAGGCAAAGTGTTGCAGATGTGCCCACACTTTAATCAGCTTAAATATATTTTTGGGAAAAAAGCCACAAGTGAATTACCTTTTGAAGTGGTTGATAGTGGCAGTACCTCCATAATGAATGAAAGCGCGGCCAGCCAAATACTGGAAATCACTTTTTCTGATGAAATTGCGTCTCCAATTGACATGCCAATATTGAAAATCTACCACCAGGCAATGGTATGCGTAGGCAAATGTTTAGAACGAAAATGGAATGGGAAAAAGAGAAACATGAAAAAGATCACGCTTTGAATGAAAGAAGATTGCAAGCAGAAATTGAAAGAGGTAAAGCTGAAATAATATTCAAGAACCGTGAATTGGACTTAAAAATCTTTGAATTGGAAAAGGATGAAAGATTGAAAAAACTTCAACTTGAAAAGAAGGAACGCTTACAAAAGTTCGAAATTGAAATGAAATATAAGTATTCCTCTCAACAGTAACTTTTCTGTACTTTATTTATCTTTATTTATTTATCTCTGTACTTTATTTATCTTTGTATTTTAAAATATGTAGTCCCAATTACTGTTGAGATGAATACTTATTTAATACGGTTATTGATGTTTTACTAAGTATCTTCTATCATTCAAAGCGTTATCTTTTTCACGCTTGTCTTGTACTAAATAACCATTTATTTTGTATACTATAGTTTAATGTATAAATCTTTTTCATGTATGTCTTGTATTAAATGTATAAATATATGTAATTATTATTATTATATACATATGTAATTAAAAACTGACAAATGAATTAAAATACATTTAAGAAAACATTAATGCGTATATGGCTTGTCTTTTAGTTTCTGCAACATTGTTGGGTATATGCTCATCAGGCTCAATAGAATCTTCCGTAGTAGTTGATGGATCTGAACCATCGTCGAACGAAATGGAACCATTATTAATTAAAATGTTGTGGAGAATACAGCAGACAAGAAACCAATGGCAGCATAACTTATGGTTTTTTTTGTTAGGCAGACGTATCCTTAGCTGCTTAAGGCTTCCAAATCTTTCTTTTAAAAGCCCAGAACAATGCTCTACTCAACCCTGTATTTACTGTGCCGTAAATTAAATGCAATTCGGGGATTTCTATCCAACAGTCTTGCGTGGCTTCTGTAAGGGGTTATTAACGTTCCAGATAAAGGGTATGCCGAGTCCCCAGCAATCCATTGCTATGAAGAAAAATATTGCTCATTTTGTTGAAAGAGTGAGCTATTTCGATATATGCGGACATAATGCCAGCTCCCAGGGTTTTTTGCAACTTTTTAAATTAAAGTATGATTTTATTAATCAATACAACCATCATTGTTATTTATTACTAAAGATATACGAAATGGCATCGGCATACATATATTTTCGTCGATAGAATGCCCGATTAATTTTCGATGGGATTATGCCTCAACTTGTTGCAGTTCATTCCAATACAACAATGTCATTGTTTTCCAATCATGGAAAGTCCACATTTCAGACCAAAATTTGTCACTAAACTCCTCTTACGCCTTGTCCAGAAGCTCTATGTACTTTTATGAGTTTATTTTGTAGGACACAAAACAAATTGGAGTCTTTCCATGATGCCCAAATGCAGCCCACATCATAAGCGATCGTCCGTGAAAGTTTCTAGTGAATCGGATTCCTTTCTTACTACGAATATAATGATAATAATATTAATAAAAATAATAATAATACTCAACGATTACCGTCCTCCCGGCTAACCGACGCAAGGCAAGAGAGTTTTAAGCGTTGCGATCTTAAGCTGCTCAGCTACAGAAACAAAAATTTCAACAGCCAAAATTAAGAACTAGATTAAAGTTTATAATTTTTAAATGTTACTTGTTAAGAGTAAATAAAATAATTTTTTTAATCACAACGTAGGGTCCTAACCACTAGACGATCACGGCCAGCAAGTGATCTGAAAGCCTTGCAGCTAGTGTCATTTTAAAGTTTATGCTGTAATTTATTGCTGTGTAAATTGTTGTAAATAAATTAAATAAATAAATAAAATAAATAAATTTTTTTAATGGTAAAGAGTGAGTCTGTTAGATCAAATGTGCTGGAATGGGAATTGAAATCATGGCATATACCGCCGAATATTTTGGTTCGTTTAACTCAAAATTTGTTGTAGAAAATTTTAAAAGTAAGGGTCTAAACTGCCTGGTAGAGCGAGCGAAAATTAATATCAGAAAAGAGAGATGGGCTACAGACTGACCCATTCATGAGTTTTACAAGAAATATTATACTAAGCATCTCCCTACGACTACCGAGTGTCGGGAGATTTGTAAGTTTTAAACGGTTAGTGTAAGGGGGTTTTTTCGGGGAAGATTTAAACTGGAATCCCAATGCAAATGATTTAAGGCAAAAAGTAAAAATTGTTTTTGAACGGACTCTAACTTATCCAAATGCACTTGGTAACTAGGGTTCCAAACCACAGAAGCATACTCTAATATTGGCCTCACCAAAGATGTAAAAAGAATTTTTGTGGTAAGCGGATCTCTAAATTTTTTAGACCAACGTTTAACAAAACTAAGAGCGCCTTTAGCTTTAAAAACCGTGGAAGATGGGTGAAGATTAAAATTGAGTTTGGGGTCCATAGTTACTCCCAGATCAACAAAACTGTATACTTGCTCCAACCTAACGTTTTGTATTGCGTATGAAGTAGAGTCTACAGATCTACGTGAAAATCACATCGTTTTGCATTTTTTTAAGGTTCAATGGAAGTCATTTCTATCACACCAAGAAACTAGGTTGTTTAAGTCTGTTTGCAACTGACATCTTTCGCTGTTTGAAGTATACGCTTTAAAAAGTTTTACATCGTCAGCATATAATAAAACTTTTGAAAACTTAACAACAGATGATATGTCATTAATAAATAACAAGAACAGAATTGGACCAAGATGGCTACCTTGAGGAACGCCTGAAGGAACATTGATTATGTCAGAAAACGTATCGTTAAATATGACTTGTTGAATTCTATTACTAAGATAAGAAGCAATCAATTTTAAAAATATTGGTTGAAAACCAAGAAGATCAAGTTTATTCAAAAGAATTGAATGGTTTACTTTATCAAAAGCTTTACTAAAATCTGTGTACTATATGTAAATACATAACATCAGTATTCTTATTCTCCCTAAAGCCCGTTGATACATGTGGCACAAATTCAAGCAAATTAGTTAATGTAGATTTCCCTTTACGAAAACCGTGCTGAGAACAAGAAATTAGTGGAGAGATCCGGAAGGTTATGTCGTCTGTTATAATTGCTTCAA
Source organism: Bactrocera tryoni (assembly GCF_016617805.1). Taxonomy (NCBI): domain Eukaryota; kingdom Metazoa; phylum Arthropoda; class Insecta; order Diptera; family Tephritidae; genus Bactrocera; species Bactrocera tryoni. The sequence goes on along the minus strand of NC_052501.1, from coordinate 58,881,171 downwards.
AAAGTTTAGGTATTGCAGACAACTTTGCTATTCCCCTATAGTTTTCAATAGATGACCTAAATCCACTCTTATGTAAAGGAATTATAAATGACTTTTTCCATATGGATAGAAATAAGCCTTGCATAAGAGATGAATTAAATAGTTTTGTTAGGGGTTGGTGTATATATTTGGCACATTTCTTAAGAAAGCATGAGGAAATCATATCTGGGCCATAATTGTATGATTGTTTTAACATATTTAACTGATATAAGACGTCTGCTTCGGAAATGGTAGATGCATTAATGACAGAAATCGGACATAACTTGTGCTGATGCGGAACATTTTTTGGAGATTTTGGAGAGTAATTGGACCTAAAGAATTCAGCGAACATATTAGAAATTATAATATTATTTCATAGTGGACGGAAAATTAGAAGTCTTGCGTTTTGAGTTGAAGAAACCATTTTGGATTACGTACATATAATATTATTTTTTACTTTGTTTATATAATTATTATAACATATTTTGTTAAGTTCAGCAAATTGTCGGCACAAATTAGAATATTTTGAATAGTCAGCAACTAAACCAGTTTTTTTAAAAAGTTTAAAAGCACGAGATTTTCTATTTTTTAATGTACATAATTCTTTCTTCTTCTTCTTAATTGGCGTAGACACCGCTTACGCGATTATAGCCGAGTTAACAACAGCGCGCCAGTCGTTTCTTCTTTTCGCTACGTGGCGCCAATTGGATATTCCAAGCGAAGCCAGGTCCTTCTCCACTTGGTCCTTCCAACGGAGTGGAGGTCTTCCTCTTCCTCTGCTTCCCCGGCGGGTACTGCGTCGAATACTTTCAGAGCTGGAGTGTTTTCATCCATCCGGACAACATGACCTAGCCAGCGTAGCCGCTGTCTTTTAATTCGCTGAACTATGTCAATGTCGTCGTATATCTCGTACAGCTCATCGTTCCATCGGATGCGATATTCGCCGTGGCCGACGCGCAAAGGACCATAAATCTTTCGCAGAATTTTTCTCTCGAAAACTCGTAACGTCGACTCATCGGTTGCTGTCATCGCCGAAGCCTCTGCACCATATAGCAGGACGGGAATTATGAGCGACTTATAGAGTTTAGCTTTTGTTCGTCGAGAGAGGACTTTACTTTTCAATTGCCTACTCAGTCCGAAGTAGCACCTGTTGGCAAGAGCAATCCTGCGTTGGATTTCCAGGCTGACATTATTAGTGGTGTTAATGCTGGTTCCTAAATAGACGTAATTATCTACAACTTCAAAGTTATGACTGTCAACAGTGACGTGAGAGCCAAGTCGCGAGTGCGACGACTGTTTGTTTGATGACAGGAGATATTTCGTTTTGCCCTCGTTCACTACCAGACCCATTTTCTGTGCTTCCTTGTCCAGCCTAGAGAAAGCAGAACTAACGGCGCGGGTGTTGAGGCCGATGATATCAATATCGTCGGCATACGCCAGCAGCTGTACACTCTTATAGAAGATGGTACCTTCTCTGTTTAGTTCTGCAGCTCGAACTATTTTCTCCAGGAGCAGGTTGAAGAAGTCGCACGATAGGGAGTCGCCTTGTCTGAAACCTCGTTTGGTATCGAACGGCTCGGAGAGGTCCTTCCCGATCCTGACGGAGCTTTTCGTGTTGTTCAACGTCAGTTTACACAGCCGTATTAGTTTTGCGGGGATACCAAATTCAGACATCGCGGCATAAAGGCAGCTCCTTTTCGTGCTGTCGAAAGCAGCTTTGAAATCGACGAAGAGGTGGTGTGTGTCGATTCTCCTTTCACGGGTCTTTTCCAAGATTTGGCGCATGGTGAATATCTGGTCGGTTGTTGATTTTCCAGGTCTGAAGCCACACTGATAAGGTCCGATCAGTTTGTTGACGGTGGGCTTTAATCTTTCACACAATACGCTCGATAGAACCTTATATGCGATGTTGAGGAGGCTAATCCCACGGTAGTTGGCGCAGATTGTGGGGTCTCCTTTTTTATGGATTGGGCATAGCACACTTAAATTCCAATCGTTGGGCATGCTCTCGTCCGACCATATTTTACAAAGAAGCTGATGCATGCTCCCTATTAGTTCTGCGCCGCCGTGTTTGAATAGCTCGGCCGGTAGTCCGTCGGCCCCTGCCGCTTTGTTGTTCTTGAGGCGGGCAATTGCTATTCGAACTTCTTCATGGTCGGGTAATGGAACGTCTGCTCCATCGTCATCGATTGGGGAATCGGGTTCTCCTTCTCCTGGTGTTGTGCGTTCACTGCCATTCAGCAGGCTGGAGAAGTGTTCCTCCATAATTTAACTATGCTCTGGGCATCAGTGACTAGATCACCTTTGGGGGTTCTACAAGAGTATGCTCCGGTCTTGAAACCTTCTGTAAGCCGCCGCATTTTTTCGTAGAATTTTCGAGCATTACCCCTGTCGGCCAGCTTATCAAGCTCTTCGTACTCACGCATTTCGGCCTCTTTCTTCTTCTGTCTGCAAATGCGTCTCGCTTCCCTCTTCAACTCTCGGTATCTATCCCATCACGCACGTGTAGTGGTCGATCGTACCGTGGCGAGGTAGGCAGCCTGTTTTCTCTCCGCTGCGACACGGCACTCTTCGTCGTACCAGCTGTTCTTTTGCTCTTTCCGAAAACCAATGGTTTCGGTTGCAGCTGTACGTAAGGAATTTGAAATGCCGTCCCACAGTTCCCTTATACCGAGTTGTTGACGACTGCTCTCAGAGAGCAGGAGTGCAAGCCGAGTAGAAAATCGTTCGGCTGTCTGTTGTGATTGCAGCTTCTCGACGTCGAACGTTCCTTGTGTTTGTTGGCGTGCGTTTTTTGCTGCACAGAGGCGAGTGCGAATCTTAGCTGCAACAAGATAGTGGTCCGAGTCGATGTTAGGACCTCGGAGCGCACGCACATCTAAAACACTGGAGACGTGTCTTCCATCTATCACAACATGATCGATCAGGTTGGTAGTTTTTCGATCCGGAGACAGCCAGGTAGCTTGATGAATCTTCTTATGCTGGAATCTAGTACTACAGATAACCATATTTCGGGCCCCGGCGAAGTCAATCAGCCTCAACACATTTGGGGATGTTTCGTCGTGGAGGCTGAATTTACCGACCGTAGTGCCAAATATACCTTCTTTGCCCACCCTGGCGTTAAAGTCGCCAAGCACGATTTTGACATCGTGGCGGGGGCATCTCTCATAAGTGCGTTCCAAGCACTCATAAAAGGCATCTTTGGTCACATCGTCCTTCTCATCCGTCGGAGCGTGGGCGCAGATCAGCGATATGTTGAAGAACCTCGTTTTGATGCGGATTGTGGCTAGACGTTCATTCACCGGAGTGAATGATAGTACTCGGCGACGGAGTCTCTCTCCCACCACGAATCCAACACCAAACTTGCGTTCCTTTATATGGCCATTGTAGTAAATGTCACAAGGACCTACTCGTCTCTGTCCTTGTCCCGTCCATCGCATTTCTTGGACGGCGGTGATGTCAGCCTTTATTTTTGCGAGGACATCAACCAGCTGGGCAGCGGCACCTTCCCAATTAAGGGTCCCAATTAAGGGACCGGAAGTAGTGAGCTGCTTGAGCCATGTGTAAAAGAATCGTTTCTGGCCACTCCCAAGTGAATGGCGATCAGAGAACTTTCCTCACTTGCGTGAACTTCTACACATGACTCCATCCTCCATTTGGAAAACCATAAATGAGAGCTCATTCTTTGAGAACAACACACTTCGGAACATATTTTTCAAATAGATTTAAAATAGTTTCATTAAAATGGGAAGAACTAAATTCAATATTGCCATTGTAATCTGGCCAAGTTACTTTAGAAAGTTCGTAATTAATCTTCTTAAAATTAGCTTTCGCAAATTTGAACCCAGAACAAAGGTATTATTATGAGCAAAGTTAGCTATGATTTCGATATTAATTACCTAAGCATGATGATAAGAGTCCTCTGGCAGAACCAAAGGATCACATCGGACAACAGAGAACATTGAAGCGTTATCAACGTAAACCAGATCTAAGAACTTATCAAACTTGTTTGAAATTCAACTAATTTGGTTAAGACCCAACTCCGACATTTCATCTAAGAACTCATTAAAACATAGGCGAGTACTAACAGGAATGATGTAATCATCAATAGATTTCCATAATACACACGGTAAATTGAAATCTCCCAAACCAATCATGCAATCAGTATTATTAGCCATTGAGAAAACATTAATTATTAAAGAAGCATGCTGCATATATACAGATATGTCCGAGTGAGGCGGTATATAAGATAAAGATAAGTAGATATGGCCACTATTAGCGCAAATACGAATACACTTAAATTCTATGAAGTCTGCATGCGGAACATCGACTTCTTCAGATGGAATTGAAGAATGAACAGCAAACAAGACACCACCTCCTTTTCTGTTCAGCCGGTCATATCTAAAGATTTCGAATTCGCTGTTGAACATTTCATTATCAAAAATGTGGGGCTTTAGCCAAGTTTCTGTGAAAACAATGATTTTAAAGTTTCAATGAATGCTATTTAAATACAAATCAGTAAGTTTTGTATTAAGCCCTCTAACATTTTGATAATAAATAATCAGCGAATTATTGTTAATTAGTTTTTTGTATCCACGGAATTTCTTGGCATTTTAGTGATAACTACAGGAGGCTTATCACGTGCGTGCTCGAATCGCGCACAAAGATCCCAGATGGCCAGAATGAGTTGTCAAGTATCAATTGAAAATTGTCAGCGGATACGTCGATCTGAAACTACGAAATATCCCTGTTGTACTTGAAATTAAATTTACGGATGTCTGTACCTACCATTTTTAATTTCGACGAGATATAACTTTTTATATCATCGACTGTGGTATCCTCAGCAAGTCTCGAGATAAAAATTGCCTTTTTCCGCGGTATTACAACTAAGTTTTTATTAGCTGACTTGAAGGTATTTGGAGGCGGATCTTGAGAAGTCCATATAAATTAACCTTACTCTTGTCACTAATAAATATAGTTTAAAAACAAAAAAACACGCTTTTAAAGTACATCAAGTTAAAAAGTGAAAAATAATTCTTAGCATAAGCTTGCAATTAAGGAACCAAAACTTCGTGTATTATTGTGGAAATGGCGTGGGGTGCTCGATATATGAAAAATATGTCACAAACATTCCACGCTTTTCATACAATCATCCACAAATTTTTGGTTCATTATTATTGTTAGATTATGCTCAGAATTATTTTTCACTTTTTAGTTTGATGTGAGAAATCCCAAATTGGTTAAAATATTAACTATGACATGTTATAATGTTAAAGTAAAACGATAATTAGGCAGTATTTAATCCTTACTCTGAACCTTCCAGTGACTAAGATCTACACAAGATCTAAGTGCTACATAAGTTTCTCCAGCAACAAACAGTCGAGAACCCAGATAAATTCCTGCATGATCAACTGTACAACCTTGCATCCGACCGTTCGGTCGACGCACAACTCAGTATTATTGGCAACATTCGTCTTTTAGCAATTTTATGGCTGTATTTTGCTGGAAATTATATCGATATTGGCTTAATTACGTGTTTACCATCTGAGCCGAAATTAATACGGGCTGACGGGATATCTTCCTCATATACTTAGTCTCTGCAAAAATTTGGCCAGCTTATTTTTGTAACTAAGCCCATGTTACCATTCATTAAACCTTTTGACACGGCAATGTTCGATCTTTAAGATCACTTTTGCTCCAACCAATATTTTCAACGCATTAGGAATCCTTCCTGTCTTATGATATCATTTGGTATTATAGTAAAATGTTATTCAAAATATTAGGCGTCGCTAGCTACTACTTTGACCATCTTTCTGGCAGCATGCGTATTCCGTGACGAAAGAACTCCTCATATTTAGAGTCGATCCAAGTACACAGTACAACAGCTAATCTGGGGGGTGAGAAATTCCAAGTCAGGGTGATGGTACTAGGTCAGTATAGTAAAACCTTCAAAGGGTTTGGCGTTCGTATGTATTAGTTTTTTTTTTATGACCTTTTAAATTTTTTCCTTATCTTGATGTTTTTTCGCTTAGTTGTAACATTTTGGCAAAAACGTAGTTTAACATAACTCGCGAACCACTATTATCTATTTTTCCAATCCATTAGACGGTTGTAGCAGCTTTTACACACTATATTTGGTACCCAATTTTCGTTCACTATAACATACCATGAGAAAAAATTTAAAAGGTCATAAAAAAAAAACTAATACATACGAACGCCAAACCCTTTGAAGGTTTTACTATACTGACCTAGTACCATCACCCTGACTTGGAATTTCTCACCCCCCCGGCAATAATCCCAAAAATGTTCCACAGTGGTATCAATCCAATTTTTGACTTCTTCATAACAACTGAAGTGCTCGTTAGCTAAACCATGTACCATCGACCGGAAAAAGTGGTAGTCAGATGGAGCAACGTCTGGAGAATACCGCGTACTGTGGCCGTTTTTCTTTTAGTGTTCGGCTCAAACGCATCAGTTGCGTTCGGTATCGATCTCCTGTGATGGTTTCACTTGGCTTTAGCAGCTCATAATATATCACCCCCAGCTGGTCCCACCAAATGCAGAGCATGACCTTGGCGCCGTGAATGTTGGGTTTTGCCGTCGACGTGGAGGCATGTCCAGGCTTTCCCCATGACTTTCTTAGCTTAGGATTATCGTAGTGGACCCATTTTTCGCCGCTGGTTACAATGCGAAGTAAAAATCCCTTTCGGTTGTGCCTTTGAAGAAGCTGTTCACATCTCTTGCTTCCAAGTCGTAAGGAACCCAGTTTCCTTGTTTCTGAATCATCCCCGTGGCTTTGAGACGTTTTGATACGGCTTGCTGTTTCATTTGCAACGATTCGGCCAATTCCTCTTGGGTTTGAAACGCATCTTGGTCGAGTAATGCCTCAAATTCAGCATCTTCGAAAATCTTCTCTCTTCCACCACCATGTCGGTCTTCGACTTCATAATCACCATTCTTAAAACGTTGAAACCATTCGCGACATGTTATTTCACTTAGGACAGCCTCACCGTACGTATCCGAAAACATTCGATGAGCCTCAGCCGCACTTTTCTTAGAATTAAAAATAAAAAAAACAAAATTTCCCGCAAATGTCGAGAATTCGGCTCAAAAAGTGACATTTTCAGTTGAGAATAAGTTTGGGATGCAAACAGATCTCTACAAATATTTTGTTGGGTTGTGTTGACACAAATGTCCAAGATCGATATAAAACGATTTAATCGACCAGTGCTTGACCCTAGAGACATCTATTGGAAAACGTCGGAAGCAAAGTTGTAGGCCTAATATTTAAATCCTTATTATCTAATTTTCGTGTAGCTTTAATGAGTTTGTTTTGTGCTCTAATGGTAAAAATAACAATCTCTTTATCTTGAAAACTCTGGAGAACTTTTTCGTTATGACTAACAACTTGGTCATTAGTTGGGTAAATTCTTAAAGCTTCCTCAATCGAGAATTCTTCAGTGGTATCTGTTGACACTTTTCCAAGAAGAACTCCAAGATACTTAGACGTCAACTTTTCAGCTCTTAAAATATTAAACACATCTATAAATGTCGGGTCTTCTTGTTGACGCATGTTTTGTGGTCGCCAAAGATGTGCAGCGGGTTTCCTTTGTTCTGGTTGTTGAAATACTTGATACCTTCAAACAGGTGGTAACTGCATTATATTTATCACCAAAGGGTAAGACATTTATACCACCAAAACAAAAGTCCGGTCTCTTCAGTTGGCACAAACGGAGTCGATCATGCAAAGTATCTCATAAGGTACCAAATAAATTTCGTCTATAAATAGAAATTCAACGTTTAGCTGTAACTGGCGCATCTTCAAAAAATTCTCTCGATACAAAAAGACCTCTTTGCTTTATTCAGATTCCATGCCACTTCTTATGGAATCATAAAGTATCATATGATGCACTAATATCATATTATACAAAGTAATATTATACGACACAAACTAAATCGCTAAAAGTGCGACACGTGTGGTGGGAAGCGCAGCAAACTCCATACCAGTTGCAGCGGCAAACATAGGTTTAGAGTTAAGGGTAATTAATTGGAAATTTTAGTTCTTAAGCAGAATTTAATAAAGGAGCATAGCTCTTGAAAAATATTTTTTTGTAAAAAACTAAAAAGTTTTTTAACTGGCCCCAGAGCAGGGACCAGCGGGCGAAAGTAGTTAACAGCATGAAAATCCAAAAGTAAGGCTACGCGAGTGGCGAGTGACAAACGGTACTAATTGTGAAATTAAAGCATAAACAAAATACACAAACGCGAAACGGAATAAAAAATCACCCGTGTGAGAACTAATAACAAATACTGTGCTGACGAGCGGCTACAACGCAATACCACGTGGGATTTGGCCAAGTATCATCAGAAAAAAGGACAACCCCGGAACGTCTTAAAAAAATCCTATGGAAAGCTGGAAACCACTTCTGTAAGCTTTTACATTTTTTATTTATTTTTTATTACTAAAGAAAATGCTATTACAAAGAAAAATAAATTTAATTAATTGACATAAAAGTAAAAGGAAAGAAATCGAGTGCTATTATAAAGGAAAATAAATTTATTTAATTGACATAAAAATAAAAAGTTTAATATAATGCCAGACACTGCTCAGGAATTGATTGAACAACTAAACCAGATGAGGTTAGATTATGGGCAAACCACCCATCCTTCAAATCCTTCCACCCATCCTTTAAACCCTCCCACCCCTAACCCCACTCAAATAACAAAAATAGTTCTGGAAGTACTCGAACGAATGAATACGATCTACCGAACCCGACCACAGCGTTACACTGAACGCAAACAATATAAACGAATTAGACAAGATTCCGGATATGGTTAAATGCCTTAGAGAATTTTTTGGGACAACCAGGAGAATTTAACTCTTAGAGGAAATGCGTCGACCTAATTTTTAAGGCATCTGAGGGAGTCGAGAATACAAAGCTCTTGACACATTCATTAGAGGACTAAATGGCGATTTATGTATCTCGTCTTCTCAGCTTGAGAGAACCGACAACCTTGCCCCAAGCACTACATTTATGTCAAAAACTTGACAACATTACGTATAGAATTAATCATGCGAATAATACGCACAAAGCCAATATTCAACCACCATCACGACCTCCCCGAAATAATACTTTTAATAATTTTAATAACAATAAAGCTTTTTTCCCCGACATATTCCCACTCCCCCAGACGAAATTTGGACCAATATGCATTCGGTCGTCAACCAAATCGGTATTCCCAACACTCCACCAATTATATGCAAAATAATCAAGGATTCATGCCGAGGTTCAATAATTACGCGAACAACCCCATATTACTGGAGGAAATACCTCCTTTAACAACAGACCGACCTTACCACCTAAACCACCGACCCAATGGAAGTAGACTAGTCAATACAATCAAGACAGATTAATTACCAAAATAAACCCAATACATTCCAGGACAATCGACCACCGAAACGTCCGATTTCCGCACAACTGATTCACCCCCCAAGTAAAATACAACACAATTTCTTTACCAACACGGTAGAATTAGATCCGAGCGGAATATATGGTGGCATTTCCCACCATAAATTTTACGATAATGCAAGTCGAAATGAGCTAGATACTACCCATTTTTTTATTAGCGCCGTCTTCGCTGCCTTATTACGAATTTAAAACATGGCGTGGAGACACAGTAGTTTTCCTTATTGATACCCGGTATTATAGGTAAAATCAGTTTCCGGTACAATTGAAATTACCCACCGCACCTTTGTAGACATTTTTGGACCAACAGTAGGAAAAATAAAATTCTTCATATTACCAACTCTAAGGACGTTGCACGGTATAGTAGGCAACGACACGCTTAAAGAATTGAAAGCAATTACACTGGTAAACACTGTTTTTGTCACATGAACTTTGTTATGATTTTTATTTATGTTGGTGTGCCCTCATTAAAAATATATAACAGTTTTGTTTCTATTACATCCAGTTTTCTTGTGACAGCTACATATTCATTTCTGACCTCATATACGTTTCTTTGTTTACATAACTGCATTCAGTCGACTGTGTAACTATTGTGTTTGCTAAATTACATTTTATTTACAATAATTAGATCGTAAATATGCCACGAAAGTGTTTGAACAACCCGGACAATTTTTGTTATGTGTGTGGAGGATGGAGTCATATGTAGAAGTTCACGCAAGTGAGGAAAGTTCTCTGATCGCCATTCACTTGGGAGTGGCCAGAAACGATTCTTTTACATATGACTCAAGCAGCTCACTACTTCCGGTCTTTGACCAAGTATCCTCTGGGTAGCCTAAGAACATCCGTTTGAAGGCGAGCTAAAGTGAGAAGGCGAAACATCCCCTCCGCAGGGTTGTGCACTGGGTTTGGGACCCGCCACGTAAAAAATTCTACCAATGAAAATTAGCAAACAGCCTCGGATGAGAGACCCTTTTGATGACGACCATGGCAAACGAAATAAGGACTACGAATTGAGGGCATGCACCTGGAATTTCCGGTCCCTTAATTGGGAAGGTGCCGCTGCCCAGCTCGTTGATGTCCTCGTAAAAATAAATGCTGACATCACCGCCGTCCAAGAAATGCGATGGACGGGACAAGGACAGAGACGAGTAGGTCCTTGTGACATTTACTACAGTGGCCACATAAAGGAGCGCAAGTTTGGTGTAGGATTCGTGGTGAGAGAGAGCCCGTCGCCGAGTACTACCATTCACTCCGGTGAATGAACGTCTAGCCACAATCCGCATCAAAGCGAGGTTCTTCAACATATCGCTGATTTGCGCCCACGCCCCGACCGAAGAGAAGGACGATGTGACCAAAGATGCCTTTTATGAGTGCTTGGAGCGCACTTATGAAGGCTGCCCCCGCCACGATGTCAAAATCGTGCTTGGCGACTTTAACGCCAGGGTGGGCAAAGAAGGTGTCTTTGGCACTGCGGTCGGTAAATTCGGCCTCCACGACGAAACATCCCCTAATGGGGTGAGGCTGATTAACTTCGCCGGGGCCCGAAATATGGTTATCTGTAGTACCAGATTCCAGCATAAGAAGATTCATCAAGCTACCTGGCTGTCTCCGGATCGAAAAACTACCAACCAGATCGATCATGGTGTGATAGACGGAAGACACATCTCCAGTGTTTTAGATGTGCGTGCGCTCCGAGGTCCTAACACCTACTCGGACCACTATCTTGTTGCAGCTAAGATTCGCACCCGCCTCTGTGCAGCAAAAAACGCGCTCCACCAAACACAAGGAAGGTTTGACGTCGAGAAGCTGCAATCACAACAGACAGCCAAACGATTTTCTACTCGGCTTGCACTCCTGCTCTCTGAGAGCAGTCGTCAACAACTCGGTATAAGGGAACTGTGGGACGGCATTTCGAACTCCTTACGTACAGCTGCAACCGAAACCATTGGTTTTCGGAAAGTGCAAAAGAACAGCTGGTACGACGAGGAGTGCCGTGTCGCAGCAGAGAGAAAACAGGCTGCCTACCTCGCAACGTTACGATCGACCACAACACGTACGGGATGGGATAGATACCGAGAGTTGAAGAGTGAAGCGAGACGCATTTGCAGACAGGAAAAGAAAGAGGCCGAAATGCGTGAGTACGAAGAGCTTGATACGCTAGCTGGCAGGGGTAATGCCCGAATATTCTACGAAAAGATGCAGCGGCTAACTGAAGGTTTCAAAACGGGAGCATACTCTTGTAGAACCCCCAAAGGTGATCTAGTCACCGATGCCCAGAGCATACTTAGATTATAGAGGGAACACTTCTCCAGCCTGCTGAATGGCAGTGAACGCACAACACCAGGAGTAGGAGAACCCGATTCCCCAATCGATGACGGTGGAGCAGACGACCCATTACCCGACCATGAAGAAGTTCGAATAGAAATTGCCCGCCTGAAGAACAACAAAGCGGCAGGGGCCGATGGATTGCCGGCCGAGCTATTCAAACACGGCGGCAAAGAACTGATAGGGAGCATGCATCAGCTTCTTTGTAAAATATGGTCGGACGAAAGCATGCCCAACAATTGGAATTTTAGTGTGCTATGCCCAATCCATAAAAAAGGAGACCCCACAATCTGCACCAACTACCGTGGGATTAGCCTCCTCAACATCGCATATAAGGTTCTATCGAGCGTATTGTGTGAAAGATTAAAGCCCAGTGAAAGGAGAATCGACACACACCACCTCATCGTCGATTTCAAAGCTGCTTTCGACAGCACGAAAAGGAGCTGCCTTTATGCCGCGATGTCTGAATTTGGTATCCCCGCAAAACTAATACGGCTGTGTAAGCTGACGTTGAGCAACACCAAAAGCTCCGTCAGAATCGGGAAGGACCTCTCCGAGCCGTTCGATACCAAACGAGGTTTTAGACAAGGCGATTCCCTGTCGTGCGACTTTTTCAACCTGCTTTTGGAGAAAATAGTTCGAGCCGCAGAACTAAATAGAGAAGGTACCATCTTCTATAAGACTGTACAGCTGCTGGCGTATGCCGATGATATTGATATCATTGGCCACAACACCCGCGCCGTTAGTGCTGCTTTCTCCAGGCTGGACAAGGAAGCACAGAAAATGGGTCTGGCAGTGAACGAGGGCAAGACGAAATATCTCCTGTCATCAAACAAACAGTCGTCGCACTCGCGACTTGGCACTCACGTCACTGTTGACAGTCATAACTTTGAAGTCGTAGATAATTTCGTCTATCTTGGAACCAGCGTAAACACCACCAACAATGTCAGCCTAGAAATCCAACGCAGGATAAATCTTGCCAACAGGTGCTACTTCGGACTAAGTAGGCGATTGAGAAGCAAAGTCCTCTCTCGACAAACAAAAACCGAACTCTATAAGTCACTCATAATTCCCGTCCTGCTATATGGTGCAGAGTCTTGGACGATGTCAACAACGGATGAGTCGACGTTGCGAGTTTTCGAGAGAAAAGTTCTGCGAAAGATTTATGGTCCTTTGCGCGTCGGCCACGGCGAATACCGCATTCGATGGAACGATGAGCTGTACGAGATATACGACGACGTCGACATAGTTCAGCGAATTAAAAGACAGCGGCTACGCTGGCTAGGTCATGTTGTCCGGATGGACGAAAACACTCCAGCTCTGAAAATATTCGACGCAGTACCCGCCGGGGGAAGCAGAGGAAGACCTCCACTCCGTTGGAAGGACCAAGTGGAGAAGGACCTGGCTTCGCTTGGAATATCCAATTGGCGCCACGTAGCGAAAAGAAGAAACGACTGGCGCGCTGTTGTTAACTCGGCTATAATCGCGTAAGCAGTGTCTGCGCCAATTAAGAAGAAGAATGGAGAATTAACTTTTACATCTCAGCGTCGAAATTTCACATCACTAATTGAGAGCTATTTTGGTTTCCTGTGAGGAATCAAGACAAATCCTGGGTTCCACATAAATGTTGTGTAACGTGTGTGAGGCTGCTTTTAGGTTGGGCTAAACAAGAACCTAGACATTTGTCATTTGCTATACTAATTATTTGGATGGAACCAAAGGTACATGTAAGTGATTGTTATTTTTGTTTGACTCAAACAAAAGGTATTACTACGGATACCAGTAGAATCACTAACTCCAGGCCATAAAAATGTCAAAAATAATCCTCTAGTGAACCCTGATGACATATTTTTACCACCGTTGCACATAAAGCTTGGCCTGATAAAAAATTTTGTAAAAGCTATGCCTAAAGATGGAGATGGATTTTTATATCGCGAGGCGAAAATCAAAGAGGGAATATTTGTAGGCCCACAAATACGGCAATTGATGAAGAATAAGAGCTTTGAAGAAAAACTGAATGATCAGGAAAAACTCGCCTGGAAATGTTTTGTGAATGTTCTTAAAAATTTTCTAGGTAACCATAAAGCGGAAAATTACAAAGATTTAATAAATGAACTTGTGATATCATTTAATGCTTTGGAAATGCTTATGCTGGACTCTCATCTGGATTTCTTTCCGTCAAATTTGGGTGCTGTGAGTGACGAACAAGGTGAGAGGTTCCATCAAGACATTTCCTTAATGGAGAAACGTTATCAAGGGAAATGGAGTCTAGGAATGCTAGCAGACTATTGTTGGAGACTTAAAAGGGACCTACCGGAAGCTAAATATTCAATAAAATCATAAGTATCTACTAGATATTAGGAAATAATTTTGCAAGTGTGGTTGAATTTTGTACTTTTTACGAAAATATATGTTTTGATGTCAAAAGAAAACATGACGTGTACATTTTTCTTCATTGATAAATTATTATTTGTTGGCCCTAGTATATTCAAAATTTGATATAAATTTTCATGTGACAAAAAAAAATTACAAATTTGTTGACCAGTGTTATCCATACCGATAAAAATTTAATGACAATTTGCCAAAATATAAATATAACGTTAAAACACCGAATGTCACACGAAGTTAATAATGTGACAATTGACATTCCACATCTCTCACTTCAACAATAAAACAAAATTATTAATATTATTAATAAGAGCCCAAACCTTTCCTAAAAGGTGAATTCCGGACTACAACTGAAACCCCTTTCTACTCCAAGTCATATCCGTATCCCAGGCATTAAATTACGAAATCGAACGCCAAATTGAAGAACTTCTTGCTAACGGAATAGTAAGGAGATCGAAATCCCCGTATAATTCCCCAATATGTATCGTTAACAAAAAGTCAGATGCCTCTGGAAAAAAAAGGTATCGAATGGCCATAGATTATCGCAAACTCAATTCAGTTACGATCCCCGACAAACTAACGAACTCCTTGCAAATCTGGGAAATATTAAATTATTTACTATCATCGACTTAAAAAGTGGGTTTCATCAGATTCCATTTCGCGAGTCAGCTATAGAAAAAATCGCATTTTCTGTAAACAACGGAAAATATGAATACCTCCGCTTACCTATTGATCTAAAAAATGCTCCAGCCACATTCCAAAGAGCACTAGACGATATCCTTCGTCAACATATAGGAGTAAGATGCTATATACATATGTTTACATCGATGATGTAATGAAAATCCAACGAGGCAAATGTATTTGCAAAAGAAGAAGTAGATTTTTTAGGATATGTAATCAGCTCCATATTACATATCCTAAAAAGGTCAGGTCTCCAAACGAAACTCGAAGAAAATAGGAATAGAATTTGACAACGAGGCCTTAGATTAATTTAATAAAATAAAAATCACTTTAGTATTCAGATTTCGATAAACGACCGACGCCTCAGATTTTGCATTAGGTGTCGTCCTATCGCAAGACGAGAACTTTAATTTCGAGAACTCTAAGCAAAGCCGAAGAGCACTATGCTACCCACGAGAAAGAAATGCTTTATATAATATGGTCACTTAATTCACTTATAAACTACCGTGGAGCTCAAAAAAAAATATATATAAAAATTATCACTGATCATCAACCCTTTACCTATGCCCTAAGCCATAAGAATACTAAAAGTAATATGAAACGATGGAAAGCCATTTTAGAAGAATATAACTACGAACTAACTTAAAAACCTGGTAAAACTAATGTAGTTGCAGACGCCCTTTCAATCCAAATAAATTCACTCACACCTACGAATCATAGCGACGAAAGCTCAAGTCATAATTTACCTTGTACAGAAGTTCCAATTAATGTTTTCAAAAACCAAATTATTTTAAGTACGAGACACATCCCAATCAACCGAAAATTGCAGGAACTCCATTACCAACATATCTATATCGATATACATATGTATGTACGTTTAGCAGAAGGAAAAATAGTTATGACAGCTTTAGATAAATTAACAAAATACGCAGTAACAAAAAGCCTAAATAGCAGAGCAATAGAAGACGTCAGAAGACCCTTAAGAGATATTACATTCTTCTTTGGAGTACCAAAATTAATAGTTATCGACAATAAGCCATCTTTAAACTCAGCCTCTTTAAAATTTATTATGAAAGATGAGTTAGGAATATAAGTTTACACTACTCCTCCATACATAAGCCAAGCTAACGGAAAAAAGGAAAGGTTCCACTCTACATGAATCGAAATAATGCACTGCATAAAAGGAAACGGTGGACACTGTAATTTCGAAGAACTTTTAGAAAGAGCAGTATCTGAGTATAATCATTCAGTTCATTCTATAACACTTAAAATAACAGTACACCTATTTTCTCATAGAAGTGTTACATTTACCCCCGAGGAGGACATAGAAAGAACTACACAAAGCAACTTAGAAAACTTAGCTCAGAAACAAAGAAGGGATATCGAATGCCATAATGCCATAATAACAAGTAAGGAAGGGCTAAGTTCGGGTGTCACCGAACATTTTATACTCTCGCATGATAAAGTGATAATCGAGATTTCATTATCCGTCATTTAAATATTTTTCAAATACCGTATTTGTGTAAAGTTTTATTCCGCTGTCATCATTGGTTCCTAATGTATATATTATACAGAGAAGGCATCAGATGGAATTCAAAATTGCGTTATATGGGAAGAAGGCGTGGTTGTAAACCGATTTCACCCATATTTCGTACATATCATCAGGGTGTTAAGAAAATATTATATATCGAATTTCTTTGAAATCGGTCTAGTAGTTCCTGAGATATGGTTTTTGGTCCATAAGTGGGCGACGCCACGCCCGTTTTCAATTAAAAAAAAAACCTGGGTGCAGCTTCCTTCTGCCATTTCTTCCGTAAAATTTAGTGTTTCTGACGTTTAACCGGTTAACGCACTTTTAGTGATTTTCAACATAACCTTTGCATGGGAGGTGGGCGTGGTTAATATCCGATTTCTTCCATTTTTGAACTGTATATGGAAATGCCTGAAGGAAACGACTCTATAGAGTTTGGTTGACATAACTATAGTAGTTTCCGAGATATGTACAAAAAACTTAGTAGGTGGCGGGGCCACGCCCACTTTTCCAAAAAAGTTACGTCCAAATATGCCCCTCCTTAATGCGATCCTTTGTGCCAAATTTCACTTTAATATCTTTATTTATGGCTTAGTTATGACACTTTATAGATTTTCGGTTTTCGCCATTTTGTGGGCGTGGCAGTGGCCCGATTTTGCCCATCTTCGAACTTAACCTTCTTATGGAGCCAAGAAATACGTGTACCGAGTTTCATCATGATATCTCAATTTTTACTCAAGTTACAGGTTGCATGGACGGACGGACAGACGGACGGACGGACAGACACACATCCGGATTTCAACTCTACTAGTCACCCTGATCACTTTGGTATATATAACCCTATATCTAACTCTTCTAGTTTTAGGACTTACAAATAACCTTTATGTGAACAAAACTAAATACTCTCCTTAGCAACTTTTTTGCGAGAGTATAAAAATAAGAAGGAAATAAAAGCATATCTACCAGGACAAATAATATTTGTTAAGAAAAATAGGAGATTGGGAACTAAGCTAAGTAAACCTTACAGTAAGAAAATAGTTAAGGAATATAGAAATAGTATTGTGTTAACTGAAAAGGTACAAATAATTCACAAAGGTAGAACACGTAACTAAGTATGTACTGACATTCTTGTTCAAAATATTACTACCGCTATGCCTGGCGAAAGTACAGATCCTCGAATATTCAAACTTTCAACACATAATAATAGAAAAGGGAACGGCTAGACTACAAACAGGAACATTTAGGATAATACATGAAATTGACATACAAAAATATACGGAGACTCTTGACCACATAGAAGCGACTATTAAAACCGAAATTATCCGCAAAAACCCTAACTACCCCTTCATATTCGACCTAATAACACAGATAAGAGCCCATTTGAACAATCTAAAAGTAGAGCAAAAAATAAAAAGATCAATAAATTTCCTGGGTAGCGCATGGCAATGGATTGCAGGAAGTCCAGACCATGGATACTGCGAAATAATTTCAAATAAAATAAATAATGTTTTACAAAATAAAAATAACCAGGTATTATTCAACAAACTTACGATAGGCAAAATTAGCGAGATAACAAATATTACAAATAATATAATTAAAACTATACAAAAAGAAAAAAAATTAGAAATTAATTCAGTTTTACAGCTAAAATTCAAATTAGAAATAATTAAGGAAGACATTTTAAATATTGCATACGTAATTCAGTGGGCAAAAGTCAACATAATAAATTCGTTTATCTTATCAAATGAAGAAATAAATATTGTGAAGGAAGCAATAGGACAATGACAATATCCCATAAGTAAATCTAGACGAAGCACTCGAATTTTTTGAAATAAAAATTGCAACTGATGGAAAAATTATAATTTATATTGTGAGCCTCCCAACCGTAGATAACCAAATTTGTAAAACTTTAGATATTAGAGCAATAAAAAACAAGAAAAACGTTAACTTCGGTTGCACCGAAGCTAAATACCCTTCACAGGTGCATTTCTGTTAGTAACTATGTGTTCTGTTTGTATGGAAGCTATATGCTATAGTAATCCGTTCTAAACAAGTTTTTTAGAGATTACAATGTTGCCTTATATCAAATTTCGTCAATATATGTTGTCAAATGTGAAAGTGGTCCATACAAGAACTTTATTCCGATCGTTCAGTTTGTATGGCAGCTATATGCTATAGTTAACCGATCTGAACAATTTCTTCGGAAATTACATTATTGCCTTAGAAAATAACATATACCAAATTTCGTGAATATATCTTGTCAAATGTGAAAGTGGTCCATACAAGCATTTGATTCCGATCGTTCAGTTTGTATGGCAGCTATATGCTATAGTTAACCGATCTGAACAATTTCTTCGGAAATTACATTATTGCCTTAGAAAATAACATATACCAAATTTCGTGAATATATCTTGTCAAATGTGAAAGTTTTTCATACAAGAACTTGATTCCGATCGTTCAGTTTATATGGCAGCTATATGCTATAGTTAACCGATCTGAACAATTTCTTCAAATATTACTCTTTTGCATTAGAAAATAACATATACCAAATTTCGTGAATATATCTTGTCAAATGTGAAAGTTTTCCATACAAGCATTTGATTCCGATTGTTCAGTTTGTATGGCAGCTATATGTTATAGTGGTCCGATATCAGCCGTTCCGACAAATGAGCAGCTTCTTGAGGAGAAAATGACGTTTGCAAAATTATATCTTAAAAACTGAGAGACTAGTTCGTATATATACAGACAGACGGACAGACGGACAGACAGACAGACGGACATGGCTAAATCGACTCAGCTCGGCATACTGATTATTTATATATATACTTTATAGGGTCTCCGACGATTCCTTCTGGGTGTTACAAACTTCGTGACAAACTTAATATACCCTGTTCAGGGTATAATAACGGGAGAATCAAATAAATCAATTTAAAATTGTATTGAAACTGCGAAAAGGGAATTTATGGAATAGAAAATTATTGTAAAAAATATATGTAATTCCCTACAAATATGCTTAAGTAATAATGTAGTAGATTTAAGTAATGATACATGTATAAATAATCTTTTAAAAAATCGTTTGCCAAACTGCACGGAGGTCAACAACCAGCATATCCCAACTATGGAGGAAATGGGACCTGGAATAATACTACTAAATAAATACAACGGAGAAATTTCAATAAACAATGAATCTACATTTTTAAACGGGACCTTCATCATTTTGTGTACCAACGTAACCATTGTTATCAACGAGAAAAAGTTCTATATCGAAGAAAGAACAGCAAGTAAACCATTTCCAGCCATCCTTAAAAACCGTCATCCGCACAACTCAACATAGAAGAATTCCTCTCGCTGGAAATGCTGAAACAGCTTAACTTCAACAATACCAAACAAGTTAGTCTGTTAGAAGCAGCAAATAGAGTCAAACATGGAACCAGCATCACACTAATCGTAATTTTAATAGTCATCCCCTTAATTTTCAAGGAAAATTTTTTGATGAAACAAAAAAGATGAACCCAATAAACTGTCACAACCGGCAAATTTTCAATACACCTAAAGATTCAAAAGAGGACGTTTGAATTTCAAGGGGGGACTAGTTAGCACCCCACACATCTATATATATAAAATTAAGTGGCAAAACTTCCTGTTCGCATACTCCTCCTAGACGGCTTGCCCGATTTCAATGAAATTTTCAGGGGTGATTGGGGTCTGTTTGGAGGGTGCACATAAGAAATTTAATGTGTGTATCATTGCACGTTGTGCAAAAAAAAACAAAAAACGAAACAACTGGCGGATGTTTACAATTAATAAAAAACATTGACATCGCATGTTGATCGTTTTTGCCTGTCATTCGTTCTTTCTATGGATGACTGTCTGACACTGAGTGTATCAAAAAAAATGTTTCAACATTGTGTGTATTTTTCTCAGATTTCAACGTGATTAACATTCTACGTACAACACAAAGCAAGTGAGTATTGTTGTTGTTTCATATGTGATGCCATGCCGTTCGATTGTCGCTTGAAAATGCGCGGTGTGTGTAAAAAAAAGTGTTTCAACATTGTGTGTTTTTTCCAGATTTAATTCCATCGATTTGCTACATTTATTCGAACCGATTTTGTGTTTTCTGCTGACCGTGCAAAACACACAAAGCAAGTTAGTATTGTTATTGTTTCGTAAGTGCTTCCATGCGGTTCGCAAATACACTGTTGGTGGGTCTTATTGTATATGCGTGTGTGGGTAAAATACATAGTTTAAGATGTAGTCTTTAGGTTAATTTTTCCATTTTTATTTATGTACTTCAAATATGCATACTCTAGCACGACCACCGGGGACAACACTAACTACCTTTTTCGAGTTGTCTGAAAACGATGAATTTGCAAGAACATTGCTATATTCCGAAATACCACAATATTTCACTTGGAATCCATCATCGAAAACATTTCAACAACGAAAGCAAGGGGAGCGTGTGTACCGATGCCATAAGACGCATTTACACCATCCATCCGAACAACGCCGAATGTTTTTATTTGCGTCTGCTATTAGTCAACGTGCGCGGACCAAGATCATTTGATGATATGAAAACTGTTGACGGTCAGTTGTGTGCGACGTATCGTGAAGCATGTCAGCGATTGCATTTGTTAGAAGATGATATACATTGGGACACCGCACTTCATGACGCATCACTCACATCTCATCCAAAACAAATACGCGTACTATTCGCTATAATAATATCTACATGCCTTCCGTCAAATCCGCAATAACTGTGGAATAAGTACAAAGACTGCATGACCGAGGACTTATTAATTTTGGCGCGTAATCGAGCATCGGACGCAGACTTGCTATATACATTACAAATGTATAATTCTGCTTTGATATTGGTTGAAGATCTGTGCCTTACAATTGCGAATAAGGCATTAGCGCAACTTGGCATTACTGCGCCCAGTCATTGACCATGAGCTTCAACGTGAACAACAATACGATTGCAATGAATTGCGTGCTTTCATACAAGCTAACATTACCAAATTGAATATTCAGCAGGATGCTTATGCTTATGATAAGATTATACGAGCGGTTGACAATAACGCCGGTGGATTCTACTTCCTTGATGCGCCCGGTGGTACAGGGAAAACGTTTCTGATCTCTTTGATTCTTGCTACTATACGGTTACAGCAGAAAATTGCGCTGGCAATTGCTTCGTCACTCATCGCTGCTACTCTACTTGATGGCGGCCGAACAGCACATTCTGCGTTGAAATAACCGTTGAACATCCAAGCCGTTGAAACACCAACGTGCAACATATCGAGGAATTCAACAATGGCAAAAGTTTTGCGAGGAGCTGGAATAGTTCTATGGGATGAGTGCCCAATGGCTAACAAAAAGTCATTAGAAGCATTCAATAGAACAATGCAAGATTTAACAAAAGTAACAAATTTTTGGCGGAGCATTAATCTTATTATCCGGCGATTTTCGGCAAACTTTGTCAGTCATTCCTCGATCAACTCCTGCCGACGAAATAAACGTATGTTTAAAATCGTCAGTTTTGTGGAGACATGTTCAAAGGCTGACTCTTACCATCAACATGCGAGTCCAATTGAAAAATAATCGATCCGCAGCGGCGTTTTCGAAGCAGTTGTTGGACATTGGCGAAGGCAAAATACCAATCGATGATACCGGTTTGATCACATTGCCGAACAACTTTTGTACACTTTTACAATCGAAAGAAGAATTGATTGAAAGTGTATTTCCGAATATTGTTCAACACTATCAACGCCACGATTATTTAAGTGAACGCGCAATATTGGCACTGAAAAATGTACACGTCAACGAAATCAATTTTGCCATTCAAGAAAAACTGCCAGGAGAAGCTACAACATATATGTACATCGATTGATAGCGTTTTAAATCAAGATGAAGTAGTCAATTATCCAAACGAATTCTTGAATTCTTTGGATCCCCCCGGTCTGCCACCGCATCGTTTGGTCCTGAAAGTCGGTTCACCCATTATACTTCTACGAAATCTGAAGCCACCGACTTTGTGTAATAGCACAAGACTTTCAGTTAAAAAATTGTGGCCAAATTTGATTGAAGCAACAATACTAAATGGCAAGGCAGCAGGTGAAGTTGTACTCTTACCACGCATTCCCATAATTCCAACGGACATGCCGTTTGAATTTAAGCGCTTGCAGTTCCCAGTACGTCTTGCCTTTGCGATGACCATCAACAAATCGCAAGGGCAAACGTTTCAAGTGTGCGACGTCAATTTGGAAGAACCGTGCTTCTCCCACGGCCAATTGTTCGTCGCATGCTCGAGAGTGGCAACACCAAGGTGCTTATTCATTTACGCGCCAGGTGGAAAAACCAAAAATGTTGTATACCAATATGTTTTATAAATGTTTTATAAATAAGTAACAGTTTTACCAGTAAAAACCCTTAAGAGTTTTAATCTATTTAGGTGTAGCGAAACGCACAGGGTAACAGCTAGTACTATATAAAAAGCAAGACAATACGACACAAACTAAATCGCTGAGAGTGCGACACGTGCAGAGGCAACCTGTGGGAAGCGCAGCGTCAGCAAACGTTACAAACTAAAAAGCAAACATAGAAGTAAAGCTAATAAAAGCGTAATAAAAATAAGGGATTGTCACTCGGTACCCAATACATGTACTTTTCAGCAAACTCAACTAAAAGTCTAGGTTAAGCACTTTTCCTTCATATCGAATGGTGTTATCTGATTTCATGAATTATTGGACACGTCAAGTAGTGACTGGAAAATACAATTGACACCGATTTGCGTTCTTATTAATCGCCAAATCCCTCATTTGTCGAGCTTCCCTTTCTTTTAGGTAGAATGGTTGGCCTGTTCGAGGTGTTCTTGAAATCCTTTAGAAAATTTTTGACCGTATTCTTACATATTCCTTTCCATTCTCGTTCCAGTTTTTCGTATGCACTTTTCAGTTTCTTCTACGTCAGTATATGGGGCTACTCCTCAATAGTAAGTTTGTTACCGCGTGGCACTTTTGTATAAAAATTGATTTGAAGCAGGCGTTAAAATTATTATTTAAACAAGTAAGGAAGGGCTAAGTTCGGGTGCAACCAACATTTTATACTCTTGCAACTTGCAAGAATCAACGCCAGGCAAACTGTAAAACGTCAGCTTGAGGATCGAAATCTAAGCAATTTTATACATATGTACATATAACTCATACACTGACAGACATACATATAAGGTTTATTAGAAAAACGAAAAACATTATATATAGTATATGGCAGTTTGGGTAGTATCGACCTGATTTTTTATATTTCCCAATACTACACATAGAATAAAGTTCCCTGGATGTTCGAAAATCCTGATATTAGTCATATGGGGGTAAGTCAAGCTTTTGATCAGATTTATCTATTTTAGGCATAAAATTACACTGTTATGACATATCGGTCGATATATGCAGTACAAAGTCACCCGAAAGTTTGATTATTTCTATATTATAGCATAGACAGACGGCAGCTTTAGTCCGGATTTCACGAGTTAGTAAAGTTAACTCTGTTGCTAACTCCCAATTAATCCTCAAAATTTTAGAGAGTTAGTTGCATTTTCGTTGGCAACATTGTTAAAAACGTTAGAAACGTTAGCAAGTTGAGTCACGATAACGACACGTGAATATACAATTAATCCACAACAAGCTTCAGCCTTTCTCAAGCAAAGAAAAAGCTGTAGTTTGTCTGATGTAAACTGTTAACTCCACTTCTTCTTCTTCTTTATTGGCATAGACATCGTTTCCGCGATTAAAGCCGAGCTTACAGCATAGCAGTCGTTATTCCTTTTCGCTGCTTGGCGCTAATTGGAGATTCCAAGCGAAGGAGGTCTTCCTCTTCCTTTGCTTCCCCCGGGGCGTACTGCGTCGAAAACTCTCAGAGCTGGAGTAATTTCATACACTCGGATGACATGATCTAGTCAGTGAACCGCTGTCTTTTGATTCGCTGAACTATGTCAATGTCGTCATATATTTCATACAGTTAATCGTTCCACCGAATGCGATATCTAAATAAATCTTCCACAGAATCTTTCGTCGGGCATGCTTTCGTCCATATTCTATAAGGAAGCTGATGCATGCACCTCTGACACGGGAGTATTGGGATAGAAGCTTGCATCCTAGTTGAAGACAAGTTGAAACGAAATAAAATTTGTGGCGATTCCGATAGTTTTACGACTTTTATGTGTTCATGTACCCATACTTATGTGTGTAAAACCTTCTTTAATTTTTTAAAATACTATTACAATAATTCAATATTTCAATGCATGAACTACTTACCGCAGTATCTCAACCATTCTCTTTGGCCTTCTGTAAATTCGTACCATTTCCTTAAATTTCTATGAGTGGTGCAAGCTGAAAATGCAGCGTTCGTTAGAGCAGAGGTACGCGATTAAATTCAGTGTGGAACTCGGTAAATCTGCGACAGAGACGTTTGATATGATCAAGCAGGCTTACCCAGATTTTGCTTTAACAAGAAGTGGTATGTTTCGGCATCAGGCCTTTTGAAGGAGATGTTAAATTTATTCTAATCTGTGGTTCCCGACATTGTGACGGAAGTGTGTGCAAGTGTGCCAAGAAAATGTGAAGATGTGTGAAAGTGACCCTCAATTTTTGAATAACGTAATCACAGGTGACTAGTCATGGAGCCGCAGTCACCCTACAACCCAGATGTGGCCCCCACGGACTTTTTTATTTACTTGCCTGAAAAAGCCGATAAAAGGCAAGCATTTAGAGACTACAGAGGGGATTCAAGCAGCATGCACCTCGGCTCTCAAGTCTATTCCGGCGAATGCCTTCCGTGACGCCTTCAATGCTTGGAAATCACGCTAGCAGCGCTGTATCGACGCAGGAGCCTATTTAAAAGTTTTAAAGAATTGTAACGATTGGAACTCAATACTATTATTATCCGAACAACCCTGCAGCTCAGGCCTGTCCTTAGCCACATCCCCTTCTGCTGTTCGTTTGATGTTTTCATACTTCTCCCGGAGACTTTTTGTTCCCCGGCTTATCCCTAGCGCTGCTGAAACCTCGTTGTTTATTGCACCCTCTTTTCCTCCCAGGTAGTGTATCTGTTTTTTGTTCTCTATAACGACTGCGTATTTCTAACGCTATAACAAGTTTTCTTTCGCAGAAGTAAAAAAAAGTTAGACGATTTCTTTTATTGCTGTTATTTTTTGTTTTAATTATTTCGGTACAATACAATTCCTTAAATGCCTACTTCAGCTTTGTTCAGGCAACAAAAAAAAAACGCCTAGCAAAAACAAATGTAACGGCGACGATGAGTCATCGGAACGATCAGTCGAAATGAAAATTAAGCAAGCGCAGTCAGCAGAAGCAGCAGTAAACAACAATCGGTCAACAACAAATGCGCCTACAGCAGACACTATGCAGGTACCAGCTAGCACCTGGACAGCGAAAGAAAACAAAACGAAAGTTAAGAATGTACCATACAAAAAAGAACCATCTGTTCAGATTGGTATTGACCGCTACGTAAATGTAAAAAGTAAATGGAGTCTAATTAAATCAGGGGTCAATACCAAAAAATTTAAAAAAAATCTAACGATGATGTAAAGGGTACCACGATAGCCATGAATGCCAAACCCCCTCCAATCTATTTCCGTGCTCAAATGCACTTGTCTCCAAAATAAGCAATTTAATAGGCACATATTGTGCCCTTGAAAAAAGGTAACATAGATGAAAAAAAAATTCAAACATACACTGAAAAAAGATTCATGTATATTGTAAAGTACTTGTCAAACAATAACAAGAATTACTCTCTTACCAGCTGAAGAGCTCAAAAGGCCCAGTTGTTGCCATAAAAGGTATAGAGTCTTCGGTAGACTCTAACGATGTTAAAGTAGCACTGGAAAAAGGTGGTTTTAACATTAAATAAATAATACATATTTTTAATAGGAACAAAGTCCCATATCCAATGTTTAAAATAGAATTGATGCCAAATTCTAACCAACTAAAGAAAAATGAAATACACCCGATTTATAATTTAAAATACCTGCTCCATCGCAGAATCGCCGTTGAGGAATCACATAAGAGAAATGGTCCAGTACAATGTACAAAATGTCAAGAGTATGGACACACGAAAGTACATTGCACTCTACGCAGTGTCTGGTGTGTGGTGATCTGCATCCAACCTCAAAAGGTACTCTTAAAACAGAGGATTTAAATAAAAGATGCAGCAATTGTGGAGGAAATCACACTGCTAACTACAAGGGTTGCCCTGTATATAAAGATTTGAAAACGAAGTTGTCACAGGGCATTCAAGCACGTCGTAACCAAATGTTGAATATTCCTGCTAATGAAAATATTGAAATCCCCGTCCATATTTCAAAACCAGTAAATCTTAAAGACAAATGCTACACAAGGGAGCTATTAAAACGTGGTGAAAGGCAATACCCAAAAACCAACGAAATGGAAACGTTGAAACTATGATTTTCAACCTTACCCAATGTATGACAATTTATGGCTTCAATGCAAAATATCAAATCACAAAACCAAATGTTGCAAACTTTTTTAAGTAAAAAAAACAAGAAAAAACGTTAACTTCGGCTGCACCGAAGCTGATATACCCTTCACTGGTTCATTTCTTTTAGTAACTATGTGTTCAGTGTATATAGAAGCTATATGCTATAGCAATCCGATCTGAACAATTTTTTCGGAGATTATATTATTATATTAAGCAATAATCCATGTCAAATTTCGTGAAGATACCACGTCAAATGCGAAAGTTTTCCATTCAAGCCCTTGATACCGATCGTTCGATTTGTATAGCAG
This sequence comes from Bactrocera tryoni, assembly GCF_016617805.1. Classification (NCBI taxonomy): domain Eukaryota; kingdom Metazoa; phylum Arthropoda; class Insecta; order Diptera; family Tephritidae; genus Bactrocera; species Bactrocera tryoni. The sequence goes on along the minus strand of NC_052501.1, from coordinate 58,853,947 downwards.
CTATATGCTATAGTAAGCCGTCCTGAATAATTTCTTCGGAGATTAAATTTTTGCCTTAGAAAAAAATCTATACCAAATTTGGTGAAGACACATTGTCAAATGTGAAAGTTTTCCATACAAGAACTTGATTCCGATCGTTCAGTTTTTTATGGTAGCTACGTGCTATAGTTAACCGATATGAACAATTTCTTCGGTGGTTACATTCTTGCTTTAGAAAATAATCTGTACCAAATTTCGTGAATATATCTTGTCAAATGCAAAAGTTTTATATATAAGACCTTTTTTCCGATCGTTCAGTTTGTATGGCAGCTATATGCTATAGTAAGCCGATCTGAACAATTTCTTCGGAGATTACATTGTTGCCCTAAAAAATAACTTGTGCCAACTTTTGTGAAGATACATTGTCAAATGTGGAAACTTTCCATACAAGAACTTGATTCCGATCGTTCAGTTTGTATGGCAGCTATATGTTATAGTGGTCCGGAATCGACAGTTCCGGCAAATGAGCAGCTTCTTAAAGAGAAAATAACGTTTGCAAAATTTCAAAACATTATCTTTAAAACTGAGGGAGTGATTCGTATATGTATATACAGACGGACGGACGGACAGACGGACATGGCTAAATCGACTCAGCTCAACATACTGATCATTTATATATACACTTTATAGGGTCTTCGACGCTTCCTTCTGGGTGTTACAAACTTCGTGACAAACTTAATATACCCTGTTCAGGGTGTAAAAATTAGTGTATTGAACATTTGTTTATGGAATGCTAACGGTGTTAACCAACATAAATTGAAACTTATTAGATTTATGGATGAAAATAATATTGATGTAATGCTATTGGCAGAAACTCATCTTACGAACAAAAACAATTTCTTTGTATCCAGATTTAGACTCTATGTTACAAACCACCCAGATGGAAAGGCACATGGAGGAACAGCAGTGTTGGTTAGAAAACGGTAAATCACCTTGCATTGGAATATTATGCCACAGCGCCATTGCCAGCTACAACAATAACTATAAAAAATCAGTCTTCATACAGACCAATCAATATTCTACTCTGTATTTCTAAAATATTTGAAAAAGTGTTACTATCAAAGACGACTCCTTTCCTCCACGAAAATAATATAATACCAACGCACCAATTCGGATTTCGTGCGAAACATGGCACAATAGAGCAAGTTAATAGATTTACTAACGAAATAAGAAAAGCATTTGAGCACAGAGAGTACTGTATTCATCTATATTTCTAGACGTGGCTCAGGCGTTTGATAAGGTGTGGCATGAAGGCCTTTTATATAAGATTAAAAACATTCTACCTTTAGAATTGTATAAAACATTGGAGTCTTACATATTTATAAAATAAACAATTTATGGTAAAAGTTGGAGATTTCATATCTGATGAACGACAGATAAGGGCAGGTGTACCAGAGGGCAGTGTTTTAGGCATTTATCAGGCCAAAAATGTCTCCGGCAGTAAAAATGTTATTTAAATCACCAAACAGCTCAATCACTTGCTTGTTTTTAAATAGATTTAAGATTTTATAACTTATAGTTAGGCTTTTAAAACAAAAAGTAAATTCAATAAATAAAAACATTGCAAACAAAAAAATGTTTTAATATTTTATGCACTGTCGGAGTCATAGGATGCCACCCAAAGAGATCACAATACAATCTGGCCGTTGCCATAGCATACTCATCAAATCTTTTGGTATGTATTTTATGTCCACTTGAGGTAGTTTCCAATATAACTTTTAATCTATAGATGAGATTAAAATCAACTTTTGTTATATCAGCAGCTAATTGCGGGGTTTTAACTCCTACTTGAACTACCATCATTGATATTGCCGAAATTAGCTTTCGGCATGTCTACCAGCAACCCAGTTTCTATGCGAAATCTTTCTTGAATATTTTTTTTTCTTGTGTTTCTACCTCTTTCGATCTCTTTTGTCTATACTTGTTTGCAGGTAACTTGTATGCCAGATGTAAAATGCGAAAATCGAATACTAGTGTGCAGTACAGATAGCCCAAATTCGAAAGCTTTGGAACTTTCTGTAATTTTGAAGTCAGATTACTAAAATCTTTAGATCTTCAAAAAAAAAAAATTAATCTCATGCAATTTAAATTCTGTACACGTCAACTTTTTGACAGCATCTTCAACATAACTTATTTACTCTTTTGTTACATACATCCACAGATTTTTTAACAAACCGAAACCTTATTGGTTTACAATATCTAGGCTATGACGGTATAGGATTTTGCCATATAATTTCCTTCCTTTCCACAAGTTATTCTAAAAGGAACAAACAAGCTCAGAATCATAATGGAGTCTGTGTCTGCGGCATCTTCGAAACTTTGCTTATATTTAGACTGTTGCGATCCGTCACAACCCCATTTACAAATTATGATTAAAAATAATTATTTTTAAGGAATTCCTTTCATTATCGCTAAGGGAACACGTGATTCCTTCATTCGCTATAAATAAGCTAGTAATTGTGTTATCAATCAGGCTTTGTACACTGCTTTCCGCACAGGTGCTTGTGATCTTTATACCTTGGGTGGGTAACGCTCTTTTTTTGCCTTGATTAACAGATCATAGCACGGGTAAAGTGATTTATTTGTGTTTCATATTGTCGCTTTGTTAATTCGGCTTCAACAAACACAGATAGGGCTTGCAGTGATGTAAGACAAAAAACTTCTGTTCGATCTGATATTGCTATTTGGAAAGCTCTTCTATATTTCCCTGCACGTGTTGGAGAATTTTTAATGTTTCGAAGTATTTTCAAAGCGTTTCTGGGAAGAATTTAGTATACCGTCCCAGGATTTCAAGGATAAAAAGGATATTGTCGGATAGAGGAGATTATCCTGATCAAGGATATATATAATTATAGCCGCAGGAAGCTTATAGTTTTCGAGATATTTGCGTTTAAGGTTGAAAATTTGCAATATTTTAATTACATATTTTCGATATATAAAATTAATTTTGCACTTTTATTTTTCACTTTTATATACACTAACACTTCACTAATTCATTTGTACACATTTATTTTATATAATATAGTGCGAAAATAGCTTTTAATACACATTAAAATTATTGTTGAATTATGATTATTTAAGAATAACAAATGAATTACAAACTGTCAAATAATCAGTGTTACCTTATCGACATCATTTGTAATAAAGCGAACAGATTATACCCAAAATACGAGAATCAACAACCTATAAAAAAAAATAACCCTGGTCGGTCCAACACCGGGGTGTATCAAATTTTTTTCACGTAGAACTCCTTTTTGCGTGGGCGACCTTCGGCCGTGCTTCAAAAAAAATAACCCTAGTAGGTTAAACACCGGGGTGTATCAAATTTTTTTCGCGTTGAACTCCTTTTTGCATGCTTCAAAAAAAATAACCCTGGTCGGTCCAACACCGGGGTGTATCAATTTTTTTTCGCGTAGAAAAAAATAACCCTGGTAGATCAAACACCGGGGTGTATCAAATTTTTTTCCCGTTGAACTCCTTGTGAACGATTGTTTTCTAAAGCTGGAGCACCGATCACACAGCAAAGAAATCGCTTGGCAGGGAAAAGACTTTTCAAATTGTTATTTTTAAATTCTGTTTTAAATAAATAATATGTTGTTTGTTCAAAAACTATTTATATCTTTTATTTATTGAGAAAAGGTTTTAATAGGTAGCTAAAATATATATCAATTAAAGGCGTACTAGTGTATTTCACTTAATTATGGTTCTGAAATAAGCTTTTTATGCTCACTTATAAAATACGTTAAAAAAGTTCAAAAATCCATCGATGTTTCGATACATCGATGTTTCAATGGCCGATGTTTTTAATTTCGATGTTGTTTGAAGAAAGATCGATACATCGAACCATCGATATTTCATTTCACGATGTTTGCATCCCTACGCGTCACTATTTTTACGCCCGAAGTACCTAAAGCCGAAAAATTAGCAATTGATAAAATTTTAAAGAAACATATTTTCTTTATGACTTCCAATCTTAGAAACCTTTAAGTCGCACATCCGCAGCTGTCCGCAGCAAAACTATGTGTCGTAAGCTAGCCTAATATGTCTATTATTAAAAACTATGTATAAAAGTTGTCACAGGAGAGGAGACGAGAATATAACTAATTTATATTTGAACAAGAAAATTAATAAAAAAATTATTTTTCTACAAATCAAGGAGCAATTAATATAACGTGATAAAACGTTGCACTAATAATATCTTCAGTGTCTTCCACCTTATGATCAAAAATTCTTTAAATCCAATAAAAACTTTTTAAGCCCCTAGGTACCGAATATTTAGAATCCGTTACCTGTAGCTGACTTTTGATCAAAAATGTCGGACAATGTGTGATATATATAACTGAAATTAAGTGATAATCTTTCTCTTATAATGGTATGTGTGTATGTTGTATGTCAAAATTGAATCTGATCAAAACTTCCCTTAGCCACCATATTCTTAATATAAAGATTTTCAAACTTCTGGGTGCCTTTGTACTGCATATATCGGCCAATATGTGAGTTATCCCAACGAAAATAGGAGAGCAAGTATTACTCATAATAGTGTATCTTTGTGCCTGGAATAGATAAATTTGAGCGAAAACTTTGCCTAGCCCCTATATAACTAATATCAGGATTTTCGAACATCCGGCTGACTTTACTCTATATGATTGGCTTTACAGCTTAAAGTATTTTCCTGGCTTTGATTCTTGCAAGTTGCAAGAGTATAAAATATTCTTCTTCTTCTTAATTGGTATAGACACCGCTTACGCGATTAAAGCCGAGTTAACAACAGCGCGCCAGTCGTTTCTTCTTTTCGCCACGTGGCGCCAATTGGATATTCCAAGCGAAGCCAGGTCCTTCTCCACTTGGTCCTTCCAACGGAGTGGAGGTCTTCCTCTTCCTCTGCTTCCCCCGGCGGGTATTGCGTCGAATACTTTCAGTGCTGGAGTGTTTTCGTCCATCCGGACAACATGACCTAGTCAGCGTAGCCGCTGTCTTTTAATTCGCTCAACTATGTCAATGGCGTCGTATACATATGTATAAAATATTAGTATTCTTTTATTAATTGATTTTATTTAAAACATTTTAAAATTTGTAAAAATTTATGTCTATTTTTACATAAATATTATTATATTACGTAAATAAGCTATAAAGTATCAGTATCTCAATAGAAATTAAGCATTAAAAAAATCATAGAAGTAACGGCAAGGACGGGGCGGAGCAAAAAATTGAGTTCTGACAAAATATTAAAAAACCAATTGATAATTTTGACGACAAACATACTATGTATAGTATGTATATACGAGTTCGCAAACATATTGACGTTGAATTATGCGCTTCGTCGCGAAGTTGTCAAAATTTCTATATACAATATGTTAATTTCTTGGCAGCATGCAAATACGGGGGGAATCCAGTTTCAAGGCTGTTTTTTTGAAATTATATTGAAACTTCCCGATCAATTGAGGAGGAATTCAATAAGAAAACGAATTGTGGTTGACCAGGCGCCGAGAAAAAAAGAGCAGATGCGTATATGTTTCTTATAGCGTGTGTGCGCTTTTTTGTCACTTGCATAAATATATGATTCTGTACAAATGACATATTGAGGGATATATATGTACGTATTGTGTACGCTATGGTAAGTGCCTCCCCACAAATCGACCCGGCCTAATATACATACATATATTTCGGCATGCGCTTGAAGTAAAGGCAATGACGAGATTATTTATGTACATACAAATTTGTCATTTAAAACAAATAATATTAAAGTTTTTAAAACTGATGCAAATTCAATTGGCTGTCACTATGAAATATCATCTTCATTGATATTTTTTAGCAGAATCAGTAAATGAGATATTAACTATAACTAAAAAAACGTTTTCTTTGATTTTGTTGATTATTAAATCATAAAATATAAATATAATATATATATACATATGTGGCAGCACCGCCACTCATTTCGGAGCTAATTATAATTGTATTAAGCATGGTAACTCTACCTGCTACTTTTGCTATGTATGATTTTCTTTCCCGATTCCAGACAGCATCGAACCAACAGTAGCTGAAGAGTATCGAGGTTTGGAATCCCCACCGACATAACGTCAGACCGAGGGCGCGAATTTGAATGTTCAATTTATCGGTGTCAAACACCTACGAACTACGCCTTACCATCCACAAACCAACGGGATCGTCGAACGTTAGCACCGAACCCTCAAGTCAGCCATACTTTGTCAGGACAAGGAACATTGGACAAATTTTCTACCGATAATTCTTTTAGGACTTCGCTGCTCCTTCAAACCGGATATTGGGGCATCACCGGCCGAATTAGTTTTTGGGACGACGCTAGGCTTACCATCCGAATTCTTCATCGACTGTCCTGTACCAGATAATGAGACTGAAGTTGTTGCTCAGTTGCGACAAATAATGCGCGACCTACGTCCGGTCAACTCGTCTTGGCATACCACTCAGAAGTCTTTTGTGCACACAGATTTAAAAACGGGCGACCAGATTTTCATTCGCGATTTGTCGGTACGACCATCATTATCAGCTCCTTACAAAGGGCCTTACAAGGTTATTCATCGCTATCAAAAATACTTCACCGTCGACATTAACGATAAAGCAGTCAACATTTCTATCGACCATTTGAAACCTGCTTACACCGCCGCAGATCCCAACTAGTAGGGGAGTACTGTGGCAGCACTGCCACTCGTTTGGGAGTTAATTATAATTGTATTATGCATGGTAACTCTACCTGCTACTTTGACATAGAGCGCGACAGACTGCAAACTACATCTGTCAAATATTAAAATACACACGTTCTTATGGGCAGTGTTATTTTGACAGCTGCACGACTACACGTCTGCAGGCCGACAGTTGTCGTTCTCGCTAACTTCAATATCCTCCTATTTTTGCCAACGACAGTAGAGTTGACAGTAGAATGGAAGATAGAAAGAGGAGGTAGAGTGGTGATGCCACTAATATGTAAAATGTAAAATTATTCACAGCTCTAACAAACTTGACGTTATTTTACAAATAAAAGCATAAAATAGCTTTATTATAGCTCTATTATATAATTTGTAATAACAATTGATAATTCAAAACAAAAATATTTACCTATTTACTTATTTTTTGCATAAAAAATTTCACTTTGAACAAAATATTAAAATTTCATTGAAGTGAAAGGTATTAGTATGGCCACAACGAAATTGTGTACATACAAAATGGACAACTGCGTTGTTTTGTGTACATGCCGGCCATTGTGTTGTTGTTGCTTCTCAAAATGTACATGTAGTAAGATGAACAACGACGTTTTCAGTTCACTGTCGTGCTGCTGCAGTCTGTCGCGCTCTATGTGTTCACCACTTCAAATAAAATTCGAAGATCGTTCTCTTTCTTCTTGGAAACTCGTCGTATAAGGACGTACCCACACGAACGCTCTACATATGTATATGTATATCGGTATAAGGTTTGTTAGAAAAACGAAAATCATTAAATTAGAACTAGCAACACTCTCCCACACATACTTTCTCGTTTCTTCGTGGGATCATTAAAAATTAGTAAAATGAAGGCAATTCGTACATGAAAGTATATTTTTTTGTATTATTATTATTTTTTGTTTTTAATTTCTGTAAAAAGGCCTTTACTATACATTTTACTTTCACTGCTACTGAAAAATAATTTTTTGAGTCATATTTTTCCTGTAAACGATATTTGATGTTAATTTATTTTGTGTTAGCAATATATGTAAATTGTTTTCCATGACCTTCGACCCGCGTTAGACCAAAATACAGTTGGCCATGAGTAAAACATTATTATCGTAGGTCAATCCCTACGCTTTCGAAAGTTTGGCCTTGGGACGTGTTTGTAGTTAGAGCGAAAGATGTTTTCATCGGAAATAAAAGCTGTTTAAATGGGAATGGCAGATCACAAGGGCGGCGATATTAATCATGCTTTGATGATATCTGCTCGCGTACCAATTAGGGTTGTCGAAAAAATATCGATACATCGATATATCGATATAATTTTTTCAATGTAACAATATTTTTGAGCGATATTTATTGTTTCGATATATCGAGGTATCGATATAATATTATAAGTATTGAAAACGTATAAAAACGATATTTTTAAGATATAAAAATTTTAAATCCTCTTTTATACTAACTGTTTAATCCAAACAAATACTCCTCTGCATTACTCCCACAAATTACATAAAGTAATAGAAGCGTAATGCAGAGGAATATCAACCGCCCCAACTTCACTCAACAGGCCAAAGAGGAGAAAAAGAAAACATCTTTTCCCGCGTTTTTTACCAAAGGATTGTGGGCACACTGTTCGTCAATCATTCTTCTTAGAAATTCACAGTTTCAACTGAATACTTAATTCGTAGTTTCTAGAAGCGTCACTTAGTGTTCAGACGCCAAGAAGAGTGCAAGTGTTCAAAAATTAGCTTCAATAAATAATAAGTACAAGTGTTGGCTTTAATAAAAGTAATCTTCATTTTTACAACATAGGAGTGAAAAACAGTGAATACGGAAAACAACAGTGCGCCATCCCACGATAAAGCAAAACATTTTTTATATCTTTTTTCTCAAATACAACAAATGAAGTTTAATTCGACAAACCAACAGTGAGACATTCAACAAGTGAACACACATTTCGATCAATAACAACAACACAGGATAAAGGAATTATAATCCACTGCAGGTAATAACACTTGAGTTAACTAATCTAGCATTACATATACATATTTACACATTAATACAATTAAATTGGCTTTAATAAAAGTAATCTTCATTTTTACAACATAGGAGTGAAAAACAGTGAATACGGAAAACAACAGTGCGACATCCCACGATAAAACAAAACTGTCAAAAGAAATACGTTTAGAACATAGACGTAGAGGACAACTTTCGCCTGAACTCAGACCCACTCGCACTACCATAATTCCAAATTCCAAAAATTCTTCGGACATGAAATTCGGACATGAAAGAATTATGATAGATATTGCTGCAGCTTTAACAAACTCTTTACTTTCAACTTCAACCAGTGATGGCATGCCTAGCGAAATAAAGCAATATCTAGATCAGCCTATAATACTCAGAAAAGAGAATCCAACAAAATTCTGGTTTGATTGTCGTCATTTTACCCCAGTCCTTTCCGACATAGCTCTAAAGTATTTGATATCGCCTGCGTCCTCGGTTTCCTCGGAGAGGGTGGCATCTGCTGTGAATCTCGCAGTACGCAATAACAGAAGTCGGTTTACAGCCGAGCACGTAAATCAAAGAGTTTTTCTTATGTCTGTATCAGATAAATGTTGGTTTGATTAATAAATAAATAATGTGTTAATTTTTGTTCTTGATTTATTAAAAATTATGTCTATTGGTTAGTATTTATCTAGTAAGGTAAGATGATTAAAGTAGATTAGGCCAAATATTTTTTTTTTCATATCATACCGATATATCGATATTTTTAAATAAAAATATCAATGTCGATATTGATATATTCAAATATGACCGATACAATATATATCGATACTTTATTCAATTTCCGACATCCCTAGTACCAATTATTAAATTTGCAAGAAACGTGGAGGATGTTCGAGCAAGCAAATAACTGCGGCAATATTGCAACCCTGATGTTTTTTGCAGATACTCAGCTGATACTTAAACAAATATTTTGCAAATATTTTGCGCAGCGTGCAGGTGCATTGAAGAAGTGAAGTTTAAGAAGTCTTAAAAATGATTTTTTAATCAATTTAACAGTGGATAACTTGGTGGATAGTGAGTGTAGATTGCATCTTATATACAAAAAAGCAAGAAAACAAAGTTTTGCGTAAAAAACTAGCTTATGACCGAAATTTTAAAGAAGAGGGCAATAGTAAAATCGCAAAACTTTAAAACAATTCGATATATTTATCCCATTTTCGAATGTCTCGTGAAACACAATTAATGATAATAATTAGTTATAAACAAAAACAAAGAGCGATTTCGTTTGCCTCATTTTTTCCATCATAAATTTTGTTGATGCCGATTTTGTCACTTTTGCGCGCAAGAAATGTCAAAATTTGAGTTGCTCGAACGTTTGACATTTGCAAAAGTTGCTACATTTTTGCGTCGAACATGATGCTTTGCAATATTGCCGCAGTGATTGAGACTTGAACATCCCCGTGCTCTGGCGCATACCAAAAAAAATTTTGTTTTAGTTATTATTCACGCTATAGCTATTTCTAGAAAGTTGAGATCTATGTAGATCTCTTAGGCATTTTAAAATGAAAAAATGTTAAACAGTACTAAAGTAAATTATCTTGTTTATCGCTAACAATATTCTAAACTTTTAAAATATGTATATTATATGTTGACTCCTGCAAATTATTTCACTACTCCATTTTTCATTTTGTACAATTTGGTAACAAAATGTTTTGCTTCACAGCAGCCTCAACCTCATTTTACCACATTTTAGGGTTCTGCTGAGCTTCAGTTTTGTGAAATCGCCACATCTCATTCGTATTTCCAGTGCGCGTCATATTAAAATTTACGTAAATTACACTGGTAGTCACATAATTTGTGACATGAAAATTCTTAGGTGTTTCTAATGCAGTTTGATACCCTGAAGTCAAATCTGAAAACAGAATTTTTCTATCACCCACAGATATTGTGTAACCTGCGGTTTTAGATGTTACAATACTATTGTGATTAAATTGAAAGGTGAATTAATTTATACTTCGCGTGTTTTTCGAATCGATATTTTTTTTTTTGTAAGTTGGTAGTACTGTTAGTGACATCAATGCTAAATTTTACGTCAAAATATTCATTAGTATTTAGCAAATTCACATGACAACTCCGAGCAGTGGCCAGTACGTCAGGCACTCACTCCGAGGCAAAAAAACGTTACCAGTGAACCTCTAGTTGAGCAAGATCGTTTAACCTCTGCACCGTCATTGTTGTGCGTCAATAGTTTTTCACTATCCGCAAACAAGAAAACGATCTTTCTCCAGTACAGTTACTGGCAGGTGTACACACACACATACGAAGAGCAATATCCACGTTTGGGTAAATGGTTTGAAGACCTTCGGTTCGTAACCATTTCAACAAACTGACTGCACTCTTTCGCTCCTCATTTTTTATGCTGCAGTGAGAACGAAAATGAAGACATTCTTCTGTAAAATCGTCTTCTAAGTCATTATAATAAATTATTTGCAATGCCTTGGCATTATCTTCGACTTCTGAGATGTTTAGATTCGTCAGGTTGGTAATAAAATAAAATTTATTGTAGAGTAATTTATAAGCATCCCGACGTCTTTTTAGTTCTTCTGACAATGTATCAATTACTACTAAAAGAGTATTTATTCTAAAATTTTCACTGCCATTTTTTTGTTGCATCTCTTCACCTGTATTTGTCTCGCCAGGAAGCAGCTTACGCTTTCGATTGCGTCGAAAATCTTTTTCGTATTCCTGTACGAAGGAATATTCTCTCTTGTTTCGCCAACAAAATGTATTAAAGCCTCGTACAGTTCTATGACAATGGTAATGTCAATTTCCACACTCTGAAGTTTTTTACGTGTGGCGTTAATGCGATCTAGTAAACATCCCCAAAAAACAGCCATGGGGGCCGTTTCAGTTTCAAACGAATACCTCTTGCTTCGCATATAACGGTTCTCTTCTGTTGTGTGTCATGGTGACTAGCGCTTTATGGATTTCATTCCAGGATTCGCGTAAACTTTTGCATGCGTCTGCACGAGCTGACGAACGAGTCGTTGATAGACTTTTGACGGTGAAATGGGTTTGAAGGAGTTCCCAACGCTGAGTTGTCGCTGCAAAGAAATTGTATAAATCTCTGGAGTAGAGAAAAGAACGAACAAGCCTCATGGCCGCTTTCAACTGCACATTCACCTACTAAATTCAGCGAGTGTGCTGAACAGGGAACATAGTCGGCAAGGGGTGAAATTTCCTTTATTTTAGCTTGCAGGCCGTTAAAATTGCCTGACATGTTAACTGTTTTGCTGTTAATATTTCCATTTCAATTGTTTCCAAAACTTTGTTTCCCATAAGTCGAATGAACTCTTCGCATGTTGTTGAAGAAAGATAACTCATAAATCCTGAGCCTGGATTTCCATAACGTGTAATGTGTTTAGCTAAGAACGGATCGAACTCGGCGATAAGCTCTAAGCACATTAAATAATTTCCATTGTGGATTGATCCAAATTTTTCGTCGTGTCCTTTGAAAGGCAAACCACGTGATGCAAGTGCTTTTACGCATGCAACTACTCTTTTCAGAATGTTTTTCCAGTAATATATTTTTTCATCTAATTGCATTGTTAATGCGCGGTCAATGCGACCTAACACGTTGCTTCGTTTTTTGATATGCAGAAAAGATAATTTGTGAGTAGGCGAATTCTTATGAGTTGACACTCGATGATATGAATTTTTCCAGTCATTGAAACCTTCTTTTTTGTCGAACTGACTCTCCCCGCCATTAAAAAGCAAACAAGGAACACAAAAAACATATCCAGTACTTTTGGAATAAATTAGCCACTTTCGCGGAACTTTTTCACCATTTAGAAGCTGACGTTCGAGTAAATGTCTCGACAACAGTCGCGCTTTATCTTTGTAAATGCGCTCACTCTTGGGAAAATCATTTTGGATGTTGTGATTGGCTCCGTTCTTAGAAATGTGATCACGCGTGAACTCGTCGATTGTCCGTTTAGCTGGATCGTCGTTGATTTCGTAGAGCTCCTGGTCCGGAGGATTGGGCTGCACTCCTACTGCTGCCACTCCTCGTACGAGTGGGATATCTTCGGCTTGTTCTTTTGATATACTTGCCACATTGATCAAAGTATTTTCACTTGAAGACACTTTAGACACTGCAGAATCATCAGTTGACGGAACGCCACTACTACTTAGAACGTCGAGTGTTGGGTCAATAATAGGATCTTGAATATCTGTAGACGGTTTTCCAAAGAAATCGCCGAATTTCCGCGTTTTTTTAATCATACCCTTTTGTTTATCATCTTTTTCTTTAGCTCGCTTGCGATACTCTGCCCCACTTAACCTTACCCTTTTCTTTCCGTCCATATTTAACTATGTAACACAAAGTTTTTACGTGTGCGTGAGATAATTACAAATATTTATGTTAATACGTATAGGTATAATATAGCAGTGCATACACGTCGCATCGCGAATGTCGTTACCAAATTAAAGAAAAACTTAATCCGCTCACTGCAATTGCTATACGCACATTGTTGACAATCGCAGTCACGAGCGGGCAAGCGAGTAAGGCGTGGGTGGGGTGGAGGGGCAGCTGCTGGGCGCGGGGTCACAGCGGCGCAACGCACCACATGCGTGTTCGAACGAGCTTGACTGACATAACAATAGGTTAGGTACCTAAGTACCTATTCTTCTTAGATACTTTATATGTTCGATGTACGAAATTATTTATACTTTGATACGCAAAAATAGTGATTTAAGAAGATTATATAAGCATACGGTTAAGGTACTTTCCATTTGAGTTATTTCTTGTTAATCTTGTTGTTATCAGTGATTTTTTTGGCACGATTTGCCGCCCTTAATATCTGGCCGCCCTAGGCCCGGGCCTACTGGGCCTTAGGGCAAATCCGCCACTGTTTGCATTTTAAATTGGGTTTAATCAAGAATTTTGTTAAGGCAATGGACAGAAATGGAAGAGGGTTCTTGTATCTTAAACAAAAATTTCCAAGAGTCAGCAAAAATTATGGAGGACATTTTTGTGGGTCCGCAAATAAGATAACTAATTAAAAATGAAACATTTGAGAAAATGCTCAAATAAACTAAATGCGAGCCTGGAGTGCCCTTAAAAGCGTTGTTAAAAGTTTTCTTTGAAATGTGAGAGCTGACAATTACAAACATCTTGTGACTAAACTACTTATGGCCTATAAAAAAATGGGTTGCAGCATGTCCCTTAAAATTCATTTTCTGGACTCCCATCTGGATTTTTTCCCCGAAAATTAGGGGCCGTATGTGACGAATATGGGGAACGGTCCCACCAAGACATTTCTGCTATGGAGAAACGGTATCAAGGCAAGTAGAGTGCCAGTTTGCTTGCCGATTACTGCTGGGCATTGTTAAGGGATACTCCAAAAACAAAATATCGCCGAAAAACACCGACAGTAACATTTTAAGGTACTCTTTGGTTAATAAAATAATATAACAACAATATATCTATCGCTGTTTCTTACGCGGTTTTAGCCGAGTTTACAACAGCGCGCCTCTGCTTCCCACGACGGGTACTGTGTCGAATACTTTCAGAGGTGGAGTTTTTTCATCCATTCGGACGACTTGACCTAACCAGCGTATCAGCAGACTCTTGGTTCGCTGAACTACATATGTCAATGCCGTCGCATAACTGGTACAGCTCATCGTTCCATCAAATGCGTTATTAATAAAATAATATAACAACAATATATCTATCGCTGTTTCTTACGCGGTTTTAGCCGAGTTTACAACAGCGCGCCTCTGCTTCCCACGACGGGTACTGTGTCGAATACTTTCAGAGGTGGAGTTTTTTCATCCATTCGGGCGACTTGACCTAACCAGCGTATCAGCAGACTCTTGGTTCGCTGAACTATGTCAATGCCGTCGCATAACTCGTACAGCTCATCGTTCCATCAAATGCGTTATTTGCCATTGCCAACGCGCAAAGGACCATAAATCTTTCCCAGAAGCTTTCTCTCGAAAACTTGTAACGCCGACTCATCAGATGTTGTCATCGTACATTTCTCTGCACCATATAACAGAACGGGAATAATGAGTGACTTGTAGAGTTTTGTTTTTGTTCGTCGAGAGAATTTTAATTTTAAATTTTTTCTATTCAGTCATAAGTAGCACCTGTTGGCAAGAGTTATTGTACGACATTGAGTTATTGCGGCTGAAATTGTTGTTGTTGTCAATACTGCTTCCAAAATAGACGAAATTATCTACGATTTTGAAATTATGGCTGTCAGCAGTGACGTGGGAGCCAAGCCGCGAGTGCGACAACTATTTGTTTCATGTCAGGAGATATTTCGTCTTGCCCTCCTCGTTTTCCATCTAACTCGCTTCCTTACTCAGTCCGGAGAAAGCAGAACTAATGACCAATGATATCAATATTATTTTATCCAATAGTAGATTGAAGAAGTCGCACGATAGGGAGTCGCCTTGTCTAAAACCTTGTTTGGTGTCGAACGGCTCGGAGAGGTCCTTCCCTATCCTTTCGAAGCTTTTTTGCTCAACCTCAGTTTACACAGCCGTATTAGTTTTGCGGAGTAACTAAATTTAAACATCGCGGCATAAAGGCAGCTCCTTTTCGTGTTGTCAAAAGCAGCTTTGAAATCGACAAAGAGCTGATGTGTGTCGATCCTCTTTTCATCGGTCTTTTCCATGATTTAGTGCAAGGAATATCTGGTCAGTTGTTGATTTTCCACACCTTCCTAAAGCCACACTGATAAGGTCAAATCAGTTTGTCGGTGCCTTATATGCGATGTTGAGGACGCTTATACCACGGTAGTTGTCGCAGATTGTGGGGTCTCCCTTTTTGTGGATTGGACAGAGCGCAGTTAAATTCCAGTCGTCGGGCATGCTATAGTCCGACCATCTTCTACAAAGAAGGTGATTCATGTTCCTTATCAGTTCTCCGCAGCCGATTTGAAAAGCTCGTCCAGCAATCCATCGGCTCTCGCCGCTTTGTTACTATTCGAACTTCTTCATGGTCGGGCAATGAAACATATGTTCTATCATCATCGATTGGGGATTGTTATCTGAGACTGTTTTCTTCTTTTTATTGGTAGGGTGTTTACGTGGCCGTCCCCAAACCCAACGCACAACCCTGGGGAGGGGATGTTTCGCCTTCTCACTTTAGCTCGCCTTTATATGGATGTTTTTTGGGTATCCAGAGGATGCTTGGTCTAAGACCGGAAGTCGTGAGCTGCTTGGGCCATATACAAAATAATCATTTCTTGTCATTCCCAAGTGAATGGCGCTTAGAGAACTTTCCTATATTGTGTGAACTTTTACATGTGACTCTATTCTCCATTTTAAATAACAAAATAAACACATTAAGTTGTCGAAATTTTTAATTTTAAACGCAAATATTCCGAAAACTGCAAATTCTCGTCGAAGAGCTCGGAGCAGAGCTCCCTTTACGCAGGAACTCCTCGATGGGTTATCCCTCCTCGAACCATTACTATAATGGCGGAAGTCGCCTAAGTAAACATGCATCACGCGGCGGCAGCTTCAGCCGTCATAACGAGCAGGTTCACAGCGGAGAAACTAGCCAAATCAAATAAGGTAATCTGGGATCTCTCTAGCGAGAGACCTAGAACTTGCATAGTGGTCATGAACAATATTGAATCCTTCTGCAGGATCTGGTGGCGGTGCAAGCCAGGGTCTGGTGAGTGGTAAGTGGAGGTGAGTCTCTTTTAGAGTACAGCTTAACGATAGAGAATGTAGGGTGTGAACTCACATTCATTCATAACTATAAGCAGGAGAGAGATGTTGGAAATCACCTTGAGCAATGAGCCTGCGAACGGATTGGTCTCACAATGGAGAGTCTCGACGGAGCCATCCTTGTCAGACCACAGGATCGTAAGGTTCACGCTAAAGGTAGAGGTCAGACAACTCCCCCCTAGACGCAACCCTCTGAAGGCGAATTGGGACGCCTTCAGGGATATACTAGGCGAGGAACTGAGCAGACAGGGTCAGACTGATAATAGCGTTTCAGGCCCAGGATTGGAGAGTAGGCTATCTGAGCTGAACGGGTCTGTTATTAACGCTTATCATGGCAGTTGGCCCCTTAGAGTGCCTACAGACAGACGAAACTCTCCCTGTTGGTCTAGGAAACTAGCAGCCTTTCATAAAAAGGTACGTAGCCTATTTAACAAAGCGAAACGTACGGGGGTCTGGGAAGAATACAGGGGCTATCTCACCTTATACAATGAGGAGATTAGGTCTGCAAAGCAGGTAAGATTCAGTAGATTCTGTGAAAATGTCACCTTTACACCAGAAGCGTCTCGGTTGGATAAAGCTCTGGCCAGAGGGACAAATGACGCAGTAATAGCAATTAAAAAAGGTGATGGGACATTTACGACCAGTGCAGAGGACAGAGCCACGGAGCTCCTGCGGGCGCACTTCCGGGAGACTGTTCGGGAAGACCAATGTCTACCCGTGTTCGAACACAGGCCATCCCGCGAGCATTGGAGAATCACCAAACAGCTATTTACAGCGGACTCGATCAAGTTGGCAATGGCCTCGTTTAAGCGATTCAAGTCTCCGGGAGTAGATGGCATCTTTCCAGCGCTGTTACAACAGGGGGAGCAGTAGGAGCCCGATGTATGGAGGACAGCGAAGGTGATCTACATACCCAAGGAAGGAAAGAAGGACTACTCATTGGCGAAATCTTTCAGGCTAATCAGCCTAACGTCTTTCCTACTTAAAACGATGGAGAAGATCGTGGACCATGAAATAAGGACGAAAGCGCTGAAGAGAGCACCCCTGCATGTGGCTTATCATTCCTACAGAGCGGTCAGATCTACCAGTCCTGCTCTGTACCAGCTAACCTCTGAGATAGGAGTTCACTGGAGAATGGGGAGGTGATGCTTTGCGCGTTCTTGGACATCGAAGGTGCCTTTGATAACACGTCCCACAGGAGTATAGCCAGAGCACTAGATAAAACAAATGTGGCAGCACCGGTGCGTAGATAGATATATATGCCTTACTGCGCACCAGAGTTGCTGAGGCCACTTCTTTTTAATTGGCGTTGACACCGCTTACGCGACTATAGCCGAGTTAACAACAGCGCGCCAGTAGTTTCTTCTTTTTGCTACGTGGCGCCAGTTGGATATTCCAAGCGAAGCCAGGTCCTTCTCCATCTGGTCCTTCCAACGGAGTGGAGGTCTTCCTTTTCCTCTGCTTCCCCCGGCGGGTACTGCGTCGAATACTTTCAGAGCTGGAGTATTTTCGTCCATCCGGACAACATGACCTAGCCAGCGTTGCCGCTGTCTTTTAATTCGCTGAACTATGTCTATGTCGTCGTATATCTCGTACAGCTCATCGTTCCATCGAATGCGATATTCGCCGTGGCCAATGCGCAAAGGACCATAAATCTTTCGCAGCACTTTTCTCTCGAAAACTCTCAACGTCGACTCATCACTTGATGTCATCGTCCAAGCCTCTGCACCATATAGCAGGATGGGAATTATGAGCGACTTATAGAGTTTAGTTTTTGTTCGTCGATAGTGAACTTTACTTTTCAATTGCCTACTAAGTCCAAAGTAGCACCTGTTGGCAAGAGTTATCCTGCGTTGGATTTCCAGGCTGACATTGTTGGTGATGTTTATGCTGGTTCCCAAATATACGAAACTATCTATGACGTGAGAGCCAAGTCGCGAGTGCGACGACTGTTTGTTTGATGGCAGGAGTATTTCGTCTTGCCTACTACCAGATCCATTTGCTTTGCTTCCTTGTCCAGTCTGGAGAAAGCAGAACTAACGGCGCGGGTGTTAAGGCCGATGATATCAATATCATCGGCATATGCCAGTAGCTGTACACTCTTATAAAAGATTGTACCTGCTCGATTAAGTTCTGCAGCTCGAACTATTTTCTCCAGCAGCAGATTGAAGAAGTCGCACGATAGGGAATCGCCTTGTCTCGTTTGGTATCGAACGGCTCGGAGAGGTCCTTCCCGATCCTGACGGAGCTTTTTGTGTTGCTCAACGGCAGTTTACACAGCCGAATTAGTTTTGCGGGGATACCAAATTCAGACGAAATCGACGAAGAGGTGATGTGTGTCGATTCTCTTTTCACGGGTCTTTTCCAAAATTTGGCGCATGGTGAATATCTGGTCGATTGTTGATTTGCCAGGTCTAAAGCCACACTGATAAGGTCCAATCAGTTTGTCGACGGTGGGTTTTAATCTTTAACACATTACGCTCGATAGAAACTTATACGCGATGGTGACGAGGTTTATCCCACGGTAGTTGGCGCAGATTGTGGGGTCTCCCTTTTTGTGGATTGGGCAGAGCACACTTAAATTCCAATCGTTGGGCATGCTTTCGTCCGACCATATTTTGCAAAGAAGCTGATGCATGCTCCTTATCAGTTCTTCGCCGACGTGTTTGAATAGCTCGGCCGGTAATCCATCGGCCCCCGCTGCTTTGTTGTTCTTCAGACGGGTAATTGCTATTCGAACTTCTTCATGGTCAGCAGTTGGAGAAGTGTTCCCTCCATAATTTAAGTATGCTCTGGGCATCGTTGACTAGATCACCTTTGGGGGTTCTACAAGAGTATGCTCCGGTCTTGAAACCTTTTATAAGCCGCCGCATTTTTTCGTAGAATTCTCGAGCATCACCCCTATCGGCCAGCTTATCAAGCTCTTCGTACTCACGCATTTCGGCCTCTCTTTTTTACGTCTGGAAATGCGTCTCACTTCCCTCTTCAACTCTCGGTATCTGTCCCATCCTGTACGTGTTGTGGTCGATCGTCACGTTGCGAGGTAGGCAGCCTGTTTTCTCTCCGCTGCGACACGGCACTCCTCGTCGTACGTAAAGATACCTTCTTTGCCCACCCTGGCGTTAAAGTCGCCCAGCACGACTTTGACATCGTGGCGGGAGCAGCTCTCATAGGCGCGCTCCAAGCGCTCATAGAAGGCATCTTTGGTCACATCGTCTTTCTCTTCCGTCGGGGCGTAGGTGCAAATCAGCGATATGTTGAAGAACCTCGCTTTGATGCGGATTGTGGCTAGACGTTCATTCACCGGAGTGAATGATAGTACTCTCTCCCACCACGAATCCAACACCAAACTTGCGCTCCTTTATATGGCCATTGTAGTAAATGCCACAAGGACCTACTCGTCTCTGTCCTTGTCCCGTCTATCGCATTTCTTGGACGGCGGTGATGTCAGCCTTTATTTTCACGAGGACATCAACCAGCTGGGCAGCGGCACCTTCCCAATTAAGGTGCATGCCCTAATATCGTAGTCCTTATTTCGTTTGTCATGTTCGTCATCAAAAGGGGGGTTTCTCTTCCGAGGCTGTTGGAAATTTTTCAATGGTATGATTTTTTACGTGGCGGGTCCCAAACCCATCGCACAACCCTGCGGAGGGGATGTTTCGCCTTCTCACTTTAGCTCGCCTTCAAACGGATGTTCTTAGGCTACCCAGAGAATACTTGGTCAAAGACCGGAAGTCGTGAGCTGCTTGAGTCATATGTAAAATAATCGTTTCTGGCCACTCCCAAGTGAATGCCGATCATAGAATTTTCCTCACTTGCGTGAACTTCTGGACATGACTCCATCCTCCTGATGAGACCACAGTAGGTGATAAAAGGATTCGTCTCGGCACAACAAGAGGCTGCCCACAAGGGGGTGTTTTATCAGCCCTGCTATGGAGTCCGGCTGTAGACGACCTGTTAGCACTGCTAACGGACAATGGGATCCGCTGCCAAGGGTATGCGGACGACATTTTAATTATAGCCAAAGGCCTAATAATGTGACCTAATACAAAGAGGTCTAAACCTGGCAAAGGGGTGGTGTAGGGAAGTTGAATTGAACATCAACCCTGCAAGATGGTCCCGTTTACGAGATACAGGTCCCTGCCCGGTCTCAGGAATCTCACACTTGGGAACAGAGAGATAGAGATGACCAACAGGGTCAAATACCTCGGTCTAATGCTAGACTCCACTTTGCAGTGGAAGCAGCATATAAGCCTGAAGCAACAACGGCTTTAATGGTCTGCAATCGACTGGCGGGAAAGTCCTGGGGCTGTAAGCCAAGGATCGTTAAGTGGTTGTACACACGTACCAATAATCACGTACTAGAAGGTGACCTGGGCCTCGACAGCGTCGCAGAATTCGGTAAAGACCAAGCTATCGAAGCTACAGCGGCTAGCCTGTGTCCGCATAACGGGCGCAATGCGCACTTGTCCAACGGCAGCACTGGAGGTTCTGCTTGAATTACTCCGCTTCATTTGGTTATCGGCCAGGTAGCCAAGCACACACTTATGCAAATAACGGAAAAGCAGTGTGGCAAAGGCAAGGTAAACTCGTCCCAGAGGATGGAAAAGATAAGTGGCAATATACCATTAGTCCTCCTCCCGAAGGACAGTACTACCAAAACAGTTAACTTCAAGAAAAAGTTTAAGGTCACCCTCGGCAGCAAGGTCGAGTGGAACGACTCCAATCTCGAGATGATGTTGAGGAATAGCACGTTGAGGTGGTACACCGATGGCTCGAAAATATCGGGCGGAATCGGTGCAGGAATCGTGGGCCCACGCACAAAGCTCTCCATACCCATGGGAGAGTTCCCGAGCATCTTCCGGCAGAAGTTTTTGCGATAAGTCGGTGTATAGAAATAAACCTCCATCGCAACTATCGCAATGTGCGAATAGTCATTCTCAGCGATAGTCAAGCGGCGCTAAAAGCGATCTCCTCTTACGAGATCAAATCGCTACTAGTGCAGGAGTGCAGGGAAAGGCTGAACAGGACCAGGAACAGGCGGAACGAAACCAGGTACACCTAATCTGGGTGCCTGGTCACAGAGGTATAGCCGGTAACGAACTGCCGGACGAGTTCGCCCGCTCCGCTGCCTCCACCAAGATGGTAGGACCCGAACCCATAAGGGAGCTACTCCGCAAGGAAGAAGGAGTGGGCAGGGAAGAGTATTGGCAACAAACACATGGTATGAGACATGCAAAATTACTAATTGGAGGATACAACTTGAGTTGGTTCAGAGTTGATCCCTAGGAACAAACTCAGGCTACTGGTCGCATTGTACATCGGCCACTGCAAGCTGAATAAGCATCTGTATAACATGGGCCTATCCTCTTGCGCTAACTGCCGGTTATGCGACAGGGAGCCTGAAACCCCGGAGCACCTGCTGATCAACTGCACAGCAGTCTGTAGACGCAGGATTTAGGCCCTTGGATCCATGTTTCCGGAAAGGGATCGCATCGCCTCACTAGCACCCGGTAGTCTATTGGACTTCATCAATGCGCTGGGGCTAAGTGACACTATGTGATTTAGGAGAGGGCACAATAGACCAAAGGTCCCGGTGCATTCCTCATCTTTCAATCTAATCTAATCTAATGCCTCACAAACGTTAGCAAATCTTCAACTTTGGTAGGGTGATACATTCCTCTCCTGCCATATCCTAAAATTCTCCCCCGTCTTTTTAAGACTCTAATGCTTTGTTCAACGATACATCTACAAAGAAAATTTTGTTAATGAGGATTCATAATTAGTTTTTTTTTATACCTACGCTATTGTTACGATCTCTTAGTAATTTCCGCACTATTTTTTTATCCCCATCACTTTCACTAGAGCTCAAATAAAAAAACAAAGTTGGATTCATTTTGATATTTAATTAGCTTTTGTTAGTTTATTGAAAATTTCGTAACAGTTTTGACAGTTCCACATCTATTCTGACCTAAAAATACGATCCAAAGCAATGTGGAATTTAAAAACTAAAATACATTACGATCCGTTTGCTATCGTATGTCATAATGCCAATCACCGCATACGATTGACGTACCACGTAATTTTCTTTCGTATGTTTGCCGATCCGTGCACGGATGTAACGATTCGACCCCTGCTTTTTAATATAATGAACACCATATTTGTGCGCTGTGGACACCGCAAAAATTTTACTTAAAAGTTATATTCAAAGGAGCAAGAGATTGTATCTATTCCTAATGTTCGAAACACTTCGCACGATCTCTTAATTGTATTTTAATATTGTAGTTGGTTTCGTCCAGTTTCAGGGGTCGAATCGTTTTTCACAATAGTTTTTAAATTCCACATTGCTTTGGATCGTATTTTTAGGTCAGAAGAGATGTGGAACTGTCAAAACCGTTGCAAAATATTCAATAAATTTGTTAGTTTAAATATGAAGTGGTTAAATGTCAGGATGGATCCGGCTTTGTTTTTTTTATTTGAGCTCTAGTGAGAGTGATGGGGATGAAAAAATAGTGCGGAGGCAACTAAGAGATCGGAGAAATCCTTTGGCACTGCCGAATACAGCGCAGGTATATAAAAAATAAATCTTGAAACCTCATTAACGAAGTTTTCTTTGCAGATTTTTAAAACGATTTCGTCTAACTAAAGAGGCTTTTGAATATGTCCTAAATAATATATGTTTGACGCAATCTGGCGTCAGAGCAGTGCCTCGAGTGCTACAATTAGCAACCACGCTTTCACATTTGGCAGTGACTATTTGATTGGGATTTGTCAAAGCACTGTTTCGAAGCTGATATCCCATGTGCTTAAAGAAATGGAAATGAAGTTGTGCCCACAGTTTATACGGTTTACACCAGAGGATTCCCTTACGTGTAAAGAGTGGTTTGTGCACCAATATAAAATTCCTGGAGGTAAATATACACTTTACTAAAATAGTAATATTACTAAATATAAAGAATTTTCAGTTATTGGGTGCGTTGATGGTACCCACATCGGCTTACAAAAATCCACAGTAAACGAGCACATGTACTTCAATAGAAAAGGCTACCATAGTATCAACGCTATGATAGTAAGTTGCTATTATAATATATTTCTTGAATATACATATATGTATATTTGTTAAATTTTGTATTGTCAGATATGTGATCACACTTACAAAATTATGTCTATTAACTGTCAATACGGTGGTGCAGCCCACGACTCATTTGTTTGGAAACATTCGCACCAGAGAAGAGTTTTGGAAGAACGATTTCAGCACAACAGGAATGAAAATTCATGGCTTTTAGGTATACATATTTTCACTTTGTTCTTTTTACGATATTGATTTTATTAATATTTTAACAGGGGATTCTGGCTACCCTCTGTAACCATGGTGCATAACTCCTTACAGAAACGCTTCGGATGGTTCAAATGAAGCTATGTTCAATGAAATTCATTCAAAGGCAAGATGTATCGTCGAACGAACTATCGGAATTTTAAAAGGACGCTGGAGAATTTTAGGATATGGCAAGAGAGGAAGGTACCATCCGACAAAAGTGGCAAGATTTGCTAACGTTTGTACAGCAATACACAACATCTGCATAAAATTTAAAATAAATTATGATCCTCAGAATTGCGATTCTGATCAAACAACGGATATCGACACCGGGGTACCGAACCGCCTCACCGCAATCGGCCAAACAATAAGAGATCAAATAAAGTACTATTTAATAAATTGAAGTTGAAAATGTCTATGTCTATACCCTAGTAAATATTTTTTTTCCTTCTAAACTGAAATACAAAAATTTGGTTCATATCAATTTTTTTTTTAATTTTTTAATGAGGTATTCCATTCATTGGTTTTTTATTTATGTTATTTATTACTAAAAATTATAAAAAACATAAAATTAAAAAAAAAATTGCTCAAATTTCCATAAATTTGTGTATTACGATTGGTAATTTGCGTTCGAATGACGGTTCGAACGAACGGATACGTTTATATACTCGCTCACGTATAAGCGCTACGATCATGTATGTCATAATACGAAATACAAACTTTTACGTGACGAGTGATACGTTCACGGATGTAACGATTCGACCCCAGGATTATACTCCACGAGCTCAATAAATTGTTCACCTGGATTTGTACATAATAACTGATTAAAATACTTTGAAATTATAAATATTAGTTCTTTTTATCCAATTTCTATTAATATTAGTGAAATAAGCGCTTACCAGGAAGGAAAGACTACTCTCTGTCTCTCTAGTAACTTTACCACTCTTAAGCAATGCGTTTCTTCATTTCCGCTAGTCCCTTTATTTCTGGTCGGGTACAGGGGCGGATCCACTGTTCCTCTCTCCGTAGTTCCAACCCCCGGCCCAAATAATTGCAATCCAATTCACTACACTAAAATTGATTGTTTCATCAATTTATCAATGGATTAAAATAATAATGATATATTAATTCTATATAGTAATTTATGTATGGAAGCCGAACAAGTTACAATGAATTCAATAATACATACCAATTGTAATACTGAACATTTTTTTTTTGTTTTTTAAGGCAGCTTTTCCACCAAAACTACTGAATTAGTTTTAATATTTAGAAGATTTCTTAAAATTCTGCTATTAATTATAATGTATTTTACATATGATCACAATATGAGAACAAAATTATTAAGAATTTGAATTAAAAGATTGATTATTTATTTTTCCATTTAAAACATTCAGATCGCTCACGGTGTGAATAGGAAACCTGCAGATCACCTTGAATTTAAATAATAAATAACACACTCAACTCGTGAGGAACGGGCACAACGCACTCAATAGTATGACCACACTTATTGCTTGATTTTTTATCTAAAGATTAAGCGATTGTTTCACTGTTTTAAATAACTTTTCTCTAACTCACCGGAGCTATAAACCTCCAGTTGTTTAGTTTTCCTGTGTAGGCTATTCGACATACATATTTCCCTTTATTTATATATAAAAATCGTTTGTTACAATATTAGAATATTATACATTTTTAGTCTTAATTTATTTAATTTCACTCACTTGATAAAATAGTACTTGCTCCGCTTCTCCGAGTCAACTGAAATGCTGACAAAAAATTTGCCAACCGCCAGCTGCGCTTGAGCATTGCGAAAATTTTGCATATGCCCTTTGCACAAAATAACAAAAGCAATAACTTTTCGCGTTTGATTTCATGCGCATACATTTTACAACATACAAGACCAACGGCCAGCAGGATGTAGTGAAACGTAGTCGACGAAATTTCAGACGTGCCAGAACACTGCAGTCCTCCTGATGTCTTCCTTTCAACACCTGTATTAGATTAGATTAGATTTATAAATCAGGAATGCACCGCGAACTTGGGTCTATTGTGCCCTCTCCTAATTCGGAAACATGGATTCAAGGGCCTTAATCCTACGTCTACAGACTGCTGTGCAGTCGATTAGCAGGTGTTCTGGTGTTTCAGGCTCACTGTCGCATAACACCATGGATTAAGAGGTGGTAGCTCTTGGTCGCCACACACATGCAGCTTCTGCCAGCCTCCATAAGAGATGCCAAGCAGCATCGCTCATGACGGCAACACGACAAGGTGCCTACCATTCGCAGAGACCTGTATAGTGAGACCAGCATGTTTCCGGTTAAGAAGCATAAAATACTCCTCTGCAAAGAGTTTCCAGACTGAATTCTACTCATAGTAGAGCCACCACTTTGTATACCTTATGAATCTCACTTATCTATAGAAACAGCACGTTTCCTGGCCCTACAGATTTTGATGACAACTAGTCTTGAGCCTTGCCACCGAAACTGGGATTACATAACCGTTACTTATTATCAATATCAATGAACAACACCTACACGGTGACTACTGATTCTGCAGAACTGTTAAACAATAAGATATAGTGAAATGATTTCAGCCTGATTATAATAATACACTTCAGTCAATTGGAAGGAGAGATTCCGCGACTCTCAAACAAAGTCTTAACGCACGAATCATATCTGGATAGGTTCTAAATCCTAAAGCAAGAGGCGATTTATACCATCAGAAAGAGCTGGCGTAACACCATGAAATAAATAATTCTGCTTTGGGAGATTCAATTTATTTATTAATATTAAGCGAGCTATTTATAATAATGACATTATAACAGCGTCTGCTTAAGAAACTGAATACATTTATACTTTTATTTAGGCTCTATCTTTGTAATACATTTAAAAATACATCTTACAAGATATTATATGTCTCTAGAACTTTTCGTTATATTTCTGTCGCTAGGATATAATTTACATAAACACAGGTAGAAAACAATTACCATTTACTAGTTATGACGAAGTTTTTAAACATATGGTTACCTTTAGTATAAATATGCACACACACATTTTAATTTCTTTTTAAAATATCCATACCATAAAACAACAATCGACGATTTCTTGACATAAGTTCATGTCTATATGTAATGAAAATGTAACAATTCATCAGAATTTTACTTATCTTTTTAAAAGTAAGAAGTAGATAAGTATATCTCATCATTCCCCTAAGATAGATGCATTTGTAATTGTTATGTTCGAGAAAGAAAGCATGGATAAATGAGAAGTAGTTCATTTTAAGATAATTTATGACCTTAAAATAATAATGTGGTTTGCAACTGAGAGACTTTTGATCCTAAACCTTCATTTTATTATACTAATTTAGATAATATTATGTTGTTTTAATTTTCTGTTTATTACACAAGTATTTATAAATCAAAAAATAAAACTATGGACAAATCAGAAAAAGAGGCGGTGAATACTATTGCAACAAAACATGAACTTTATACTATTTTTACTGTTTTCAAGTTGGTCCACTACTTAGACTTAACTCCAATGAGATGGATTCGTTCATTCTGTTGTTTTGATTTGTTCGAAATGAAATGTTTGTACAAATCAAAAGAACATGAATTATATTGTATCAATTAAGAAGGGATATTTTAAGATTTTTCGAATAAGTTCTTATAATATTGATAGTTTCTATTTATCAGCTCTTTGCGTTCAATATTACTAAGAATCTTGTATAGAATTTGTAAGAATGAATGTATTTAAAGAACATCCATGTCTTATCTATGTATGTAAATAAGTAGGTATTGTTTAATGAATAAACCCTCTCCTTCAAATCTTAAGGCTAACTTCATGGTTTGTAAAAGAAGTTTTAAAGATACATATATATTTTTTTTAATTTTGTGTCGGGAACACAAATTTTACTATCCAAATTGTCCTAATGGAATTCCATGGTTATCATGTTATTGATTTTGCTTTATCTTTCGGACAAACAATATTGATAATAACAGTGGAAGATATGTGGTTAGGTTAACTTTACCCAATTTTATTAAAATATTAATATTGTTATATTATAATATATAAAAAAATAATAATAATTCAAGTTGTAGTGTTTTACCCTAAATATTTGCACTTAGTTAGAACTAATATCTAATATGATTTTGTAAATGTATATTAAGTGTGCGTTAATGTAACTACTGTAAAACTTAAAGAAATTCCGTACTAATTCAAAAATTAATATCAAAGTTGCGCAATATAATAGTGAACTTCGCTTAACTCTATCAGTTATATACACAGAAAGTATATCGGTAAACAATCTTGAGATCAACTCAACCTCAATAGCATAGAAGATAAACCAAATCTCAGTTATATGTCAAACCTGCTGTGGTTAAGTATATAGAAGCTGTTTGCCAAATATGTCGGTACAACAAATACCAAACGCATTCTCATCGAACTGCTTACAACTTGACGAATTATATTTAGAAATTTTAGATCCGCAATAATGCTTTATCTTAACTTGAACTAATCGTCACCTGCCATGGATATTGTTGGCCATCTGAGCCTTTGCCTGTTTACCACCAGTGGATGAAGATGCGTTTGCATTAGGCCCATCGTTTTCACTGCCTCGATCACGGTCTCGTTCCCGTTCACCGCGATAATGGTGGTGATGTTGTTGATGACGCCTACCACCTCGATAATGGCGGCGATTGTGATGATAATTGTTGTTAGTGGGTTCACTACTCATTCTATTTGTGTCATGCGCACCGGTTTCATAAGTTGTAGTGCCTGAAGATTTAGAACAAGTTGGTTCCTGCAAAATAGGATACTTTAATATCTCCTTAAGGTAAAACTAATTATATAAGTACTGATAATCATAACAATTTATTCACTTTCCTACTTAAGGTATCATTTTTGTGTTTCTTTGAATTGGCTTGTTTATCGAACTTTTTACACTTCCAGTGATATTTTAAGAATATAATTTTTAATTTATCTAATATTTCGAAATTTATTTGAGACATCTTACCCTTTGATCAGAAAACAATGATTTTGTAGAATTATTCTTACGCCCTCCAACGGCTCCACTTCCTTCAATGTTTAGCACATCTTTTTCTGCAGAAATGTTCTCCGTGTTACTTTTATCGTCAAATGTTTTTTTACTTTGCAATCGTATTCTTATCTCGTCCTCACTTTCGATTGATATCACTGTTCCACTTTCCGCATCTACGTCAATAATCCCCCCTTTATTTTTTTGCTTTAAAAATAAAGCCGACATGCGTTGTTGAAGATCCCGAAGTTCGTGTGTTAACTTGAATTCTGGGGCTTTTTCCAATTCCGATGGAGGCATGGCACAACGCAAACTATCCTCTTCATCTTTAATGGGCTCTCTGCATACGGGACATAGAGCTTGAAAAGGATCGACAGTTTTTTGGAGCCAACTTGGCAACTTGTCATATTCTTCTTTATACGTTCGTCGTAATGCATTTAAATGTCGTCCCAAACAATAACTATGTAAGTAATGAAAACATTCTGTGCGAGTAAATTCATCACCATCACTAAATCCATATAGACAAACAACGCATTGCCCACTGGGTAAGTTACTTCCAGTTAAATGCTCCCGAACCACTTCAATTAAATCAAACACTACCGGAAAGCCAACAGATTCTTCCAATTTTTCGTTACATGCATGTTTAATTTCTTCCAAACGTTCATCATCTAAGCCTCGTGGCCTTAATAGTTTGTAATGAGGACTTGTTTCAGGATAATCCGATGATGGGCTTACTTGAAGAGTCACACATATGTATTGTTCAGCTTCGTCTCCAACTTGGGGAAATACAGTAGTTTCAATAAGTTCTGGCAGACCGCTGAAAATGTATATTTATTTTGTTCAAGTTCGTAAATACATATAAAGTGTAAGAATAAAATTAAACTTAGTACCTTTCTGAATTTCTTGTTATTTTCACATCATCCATTAATATAGCTTCTAGAGATTCTACTTCATCTATTAACCTGAAAGTTATATTATATATAAAAAAAACTACTTCATACACTTTAATTACTTTCATTTCAATACACTTGCTGCTGAATTTTTTCTTTACTTACGCATCCATTTCAAACTTTTACTGACTTCTTTAGACTGAAAGAAGAGTCTTTTCACCAGCTTTCTTAACAAAATCGATACCAATCAAATCTATTATTTGAACGTGTACCCCTAAATTTACCGAAAAGAGATTATCTGAATTTAACCCCACAAAAGTGAAACAATGAAGTAGATTAACGGTGATGCCACAGTAATAAAAACTTTTTCGATTATAGAACCCTGCAAATTCTAGTTAATAGTGCCCATACACGAGCACACAAGTGCGTTCGATCGGTATGAATTCGTTTGCCCATACACGACACACAAATCCATTTTGCGTTCGTTCTTCACAGAGTTAACATGTGCGACAGGCAAGCGGAACATTTCTTGGAATTTATTTCTAATGTAGTATTTTTATCTATTTCATTGTATTTCGTTAATAAGTTATTCCAACTTTTATTTTTCTTACACTATGTATATGTATGAGCGCTAAGGCAAAAAGCGAAAACTTTGAATCGTGATTTCTCGGTTTTTCATTTTTACGATTATTCCCAATTGGCGGGCAGGATAGAAAAAAAACTAAACGTCGTATGGAATTAGGGCAAAGTTTATTATCATTGGCATAAAATTATCTTATATTTAAATTAAAAAAAATATTAAGAAAAGTCAAGTTTTAACATATTTTTAAACAGCATAAAGTAAAATTCTTTTGATCAAAGCCACTATTTATTCAAATTTTAATAAAATTTTTTATTTTACATTTTTTTTTGGAGTTTTCTTAGTTTAACTAGAAGATAAATTAATCAAAAATATGAATCTCTTTGAATTTTTTGTTTCCGATAGAAATTGCGACCTGCATCCTGCCCGCCGTCCGAAAAATGTACATGCGAGATGCATCGGGTAATTGCTTCCCAAAGACGGAATATCAAAGATTTCGTATCCAAAAAATTTGTGAAAGATGTTCAAATATATAACTATAAAGCCTAGAGATTTCGCTTAAATCAATTATTTCTTTTCCTCCCAAAAAATTCCTCAAAAAAATCGATTTTTTGAAGCCTCGAAAGCAGGCTCTCCCCTTAACACTTGCCATTGTCCGCGATCTTCACTGTTCGGCGACACGAGAGAAATGAGATTTTGTGCGCCGACAACGCCATACACGATAAACATGCTCGCGCACCGATCGTAAAAAATCAAACATTTTCGCGAACATGGATCGGTACGCGAACAAGCCCATACACGATAAACCGCAAGCGCACACATACCGAACGAACGCACTTGTGTGCTCGTGTATGGGCGCTTTAAGGCTGTGTGCTAAACGGAAGAAGAAGAAAATTTTGAAAGTCAGAATTTTATAATAGAGGTATTCTCCCGCTCTTGCAAAACCCTTGCACGGTGCACGAATTGCAGATATTTCCTCTTGGTGCTCCGACACAACAACAAACACACGCAGAAAACTATTTGAACTGGCTGTAAAATATGTCAGACCAAAACCCATTTTTATTTTCGTGCAATGACACGTAAAAAAATAATTGCAAGCCTGTGTTAGTTGTCATTTTACTTAAAATAGATTTTATGATTTCTATTTAAAATATAAAGATTTGTTACAGTTTTTTTGTTAAGAATGAATGCAGAAGGTGCGCCAATTCACAATAGCATTTACAATAAATTCACCGAATCAGCCGTTCATATATCACTAGATTCTGCAATGGGTGCTCTCGTGCTCTTGTATATTTCGGTATAGGATTTTTGCAATATGCAATCTTGAAAGAAGAAGAGAATTCCCCTAATATGTTAATACTGACTTGGCAACCCATCAGCGAGGTAAAATTTTAGATACTTATACCATGTTCAGACCGAAAATTGAAAAGATTAGATTATATTTAAGCATTTCATACCCCAACAGTGTTCTCACTGCCGTTAGAAAGATCAAAAAACAGCTGTTATTGGCATTCAAGAATTCACATCGCTTAATATTTATCAAAAGAGAAGATTGTCATATAGTATTTTGAAATAAAAAGACTTTTTTTTTAATATTTTCCATATAATAGAAATAATGGATGCATTTTTTCATTTGTTTAGTTGATTTTCAGATGAAATTAGATTCATTGCTTTAAACAAAATTTTTTTGTTTACATTTTTTTCCCTTTGTACCCTGCAAGACGGGTAGCTGTTAGCAAACGTGTAAGCGGCTTGTTATTGTTCACTTTTGCATTCGTTAAAATATTTGTTACTTTCGTTCAGAGAGTGGGAAAAAAGTAACACATAGCTATTTGATGTTCAATGGTTATCTCACTCTAACCAATGGCAAATATCGCATGCTGCCTTGTTCTAACAGAATACATGCATTTGTTAGCAAATCTCTTCACAGTATGTTACGGGTAACAAATTCTTTTGTTAGCGCATTGCTTACCTATGTGTTATGGATAACAAAAAGTATTTGTTACCCGAATATCTGTTAGTGTTATTATTTTCGTTATCAGTTTGTTACCTATAACATATAATTATGTTAGCAAGAACAAGCAGTAACAAGATTATCTGTTACCCATTTGTTACTTCTAGCAAATTCAATTATTTTAAATAAAATTCAGTTTTTTTATTATTTCGCTTTATTTAATAATAACATCAAAATAATGAAATATTTACTTAAACTAATAGCGAGCTCCACGTAATGCTCGTCCTCCAAGTCACCGGTGATGCGGCTAATTGAATGGTGCGTCTTTGTTATACGCATCCAAACGCTCCAAATGATTTCTGTAATATTAAAAATTTTAATTACACACACGACATTCAATTCACAATGCTTACCTTTTTCTCGTTGTTAATCTTTTTCGTTTACTCTATATAAAAGAAATTAATAACATATATAGTATAAATGTATATAAGAAATTAATTATAAAATATCAAATAATGAAATAACGAACTTACCTCTTTAAAAACCAAAATAAACTGCGCTTTTCGTTTTCTTGTTCTTGAAAAAATGGGCATTCGTCTCTCCTATTCTAGCAAGTTAATATTACAATATGTTTAGAATGTCTATAGTTTTTCTCTATCTTACTTACGTATTTTCCCATTCAATTGAAAATTCCAGAAAATGTAACAGTGTTAGTGAACAGCTGAAAATGTTTCAATGTGTTTGTGCAATCTGTTACCTCCGTCTTGCAGGGTAGTGTTTAAATCAGCTGTGATAATGTAACAGATTTCCAGTGCTGACAAGTCGATTGCGCAAAATCAGAGTCGCACAGAGAGATTTAGCGTGGATCAGTTTCAAATCATTTCAATGAAGTGATTAGGAACTGTCATTTTTGTGTGGCGAAATCTTGATAAATTTTTAAGATTAGTGGGATAATCTATTCAACAGCCGAAATCGTGTGATTAAGTGTCGTGTGATTAGCTGTCGCCTGTCAGGGCTAATAGGTAAGATATGCCCTAACAAAAGAATTGTTATTCAAATTTCTGTTAGTGTTAATATTTTCGTTGGCAGTTCGTTACATTTAACATCTAAACATGTTAGCAAATTTGTTACCAATTTGTTAGCAGTAACAAGCATGACTGTACATCGATATGTCTTATATTTGTTACCCTTTTGTTACTTCTAACAAATTTATTTATTTTAAATAACTTACAAAATTTATTTTGTTAATATTTCTCTTTTAGTTAATTATTTTAACATCCTCAATTAGATGTATATTAATATAAATTAACAACTTAAAATATATTAAAAAGCTAATTTAAAAAAAAAAATATTGGAATCCTTAAACAACAAATTAAAAAAAAAATAATAATTTGCTTATTAGTAATATGTACGTTTGGCAGAAAATATCAATTTAATTTATTATTAAGACCTAAAATAATGTAATACAAGATTAAGTTTATTTAAGTATAAAAATTATAATGCTGAAAATTCATATTTGTATAAAATTAAAACTAGAAATTACAACATAAAACTAATATGTACAACTTAGAACTAATATACTACTGTGATCAAATTGAAAGGTGAATTCTTAATTTATACTTCGCGTGTTTTTCGAATCGGTAAATTTTTAGTACTGTTAGTGACATCCAGAGCCGTAACTAGGGCGTGGCGAAGGTGGCACCCGCCACGGGCGCAACAGTCGCAGAGGCGCAACGTAGGTTGAGCCTACATACGCCTGACGAAATATCGGTTGCTGAGCGTCCGAAAGAGCTACCGTCTGAAACTGGCGCGTCACCCACGGCGGGCGAAACAAGAGACATAGGGCGCGAACGGACCGAAAAAACTGCAGCGCCAGAGCCAGTGCAGTGGGCAGCAATGCGGAGTACCACACGTGCCAGTGCGAATGTAATCGTCGCGAGGCGCGCACAAAGCAAGGGCACCCGTGGACGTGCTATTCCAGAAATCGGGGGCGCCACGCTATTAGTGCGAGTCTGTCAGTCCTGTTTCTGTGCCCACTGCCGGCCGTGCCGTGTGTTGTGCTATAGGCCAGTCAGCCACAATCTGTGTTCATCTGTGATCCAGGTGACAAAACGCATGCTTTTTTCAATAACATATGATGCAATGATGTAAAATTGTGCAAATTGTAGATTTTGTTTTCCATAGACAATGAGGACTATCGGAAGGTGCTTTCTGATTTTCGGTATAACTTCCGGTTTAGCCGGAAATACTATCAATTTTTGTCTTTCAAACGACACATACATGCTTTTTTTTCAGTTTTGGAATAAACATTCATTCCCCTCTAGAATAACATACAACGTGCATAAATTCCAAGAAAATAGTATTTGAAAATTGTATCCTAATCTAGCAATATCAACTACACATCAAGGTTCCTATTTATAATATCCATGGAAACTTGCCATTAGTCGTTTTACGTTATTGTATAGGATAATTAGTTCCTATTCCAAAATCAAGGAAAAAATATGTAGGTGCCATTTGAAAAACAAAAATTGGTAGTATTTCCGGTCAAAGCGCAACTCACTCAGGTCGAGTACAGATGACTAGTGACGGAGAGATTGCAAAATGTAAAAGCAATTCTTTAGAAACACTGGGTTGATTCCTAATATACGGTATGTTCTTCCGGCTCGGCTCGGAGCCGCTCGACTCATAGCCGAGCGAACGTGAGTGGAAAGTGCGCGGCGCGCGATTGATCTCCGCTCCCCACACTTGCGTATTCCACAAGCCGCATGGTGTAATGGCAAAGCGCTTGCTTACGGATCCAGAGGTCATGGATTCGAACCCTACCCCTCGCATTCTTTCTACTTTTTCCTTGATTTATGATTTTTTACTCGTTTCACTGCCTTTTTTCTAGTTCTATTTTTCATTTTACTCTAGATCTCAAGATTGAATTTCTAGTCTGATAAGTATTGCAGTGGATTCATCACCATACCATATTAGTACTGCCAGGAAACATTTGGATACTTAACGGAAGAAAATTGCGAGTGAGTATACCTACTGTAACTAATAAAACATACATAGTTATTAAAATTTTCTCAACTGTATTTTGAACAATTATTTTTTATAAATATTTACTTTTTTATAGAGATGCCACCAAAGAAGAAATTGTCGGGTGCTCAATTCAAGCAGATTCGCGAAGAGAAAAAGGCTGTAGCAGTAAAAAATAGTGGTAATATCCAGCAATTCTTCACGAGGGAATTACCATCAACGCAGACTGCACAATCGCAATCAGAAGACGAAAATGATGAATTGAATAGAGAACAAAACATGGAAGTGGAATGCAACGATACGCTTTCTGAGACGGATTCCTCAAATCAGCAGAGAGTGGGACAGGAAGAAGATTCGATTGAAATCAATTTCAATAATCCCAAAACATGAAAAATTGATAAAAATTTCATCAAATTATATATCGAACAGGGTCCTATCAATGGTGACGATATTTCCGTGTACCCAGTTACAAATAATAGACGTTTTGAGAAAAAATGGTTTACTCGAACTATGACAAATAGTGAGAAAGTACACAGGAACTGGTTGATCTACTGTGAACAGCTTGACTCTCTGTTTTGTTTTCCGTGTATCCTCTTCAACGATGACAGGAGCAGCATTTGGTTGAACGGCTTCAACGACTGGCCACATCTCAATCCCTACTTACCGAGACACAAAAACTCGACGTCTCATAGATCCAATTATATAAAAATGAAAACATTTGAGAATAAGTTGAAATGTGGCGGTTTCATCGATGACCATCTTCTCAAAGAATTTGATAAGGAAAGAACAAAGTGGCGACATATTTTAAAAGTGATACTCGATGCAACTTTCCACTGCGTCAAAACCAACGACGCCCTTAGAGGTAGCAGTGAAGTAATTGGGCGACCAGACTGTGGAAAGTTTTTGAACACTATTGAATTGATTAGCCACTATGATGCCACAATAAAAAAACATATCGAGACACACAATAAAGGCACAATCTCATATTTTTCACCGGCGATTCAGAACGAATTGATCAATTTGGCTGCCCAGCAAGTGCAATCACATATAATTAGCGACATAAAAGCAGCTAAATATTTCTCAATCCTCTTCGATTGTACGACCGACATTTCTCCGAAAGAACAGATGGTTCAAATAATTCGGTACGTTAAAATCGAAAACAAGAAGTGTACAATTGAAGAAAGCTTCATCACGTTTATTAACACCGAAGAAAAAACCGGTGAAGGTCTTTCGGGAGAAATTCTTGATATATTAAGAAAAG
Organism: Bactrocera tryoni; assembly: GCF_016617805.1. NCBI lineage: Eukaryota > Metazoa > Arthropoda > Insecta > Diptera > Tephritidae > Bactrocera > Bactrocera tryoni. Next base: position 58,817,426 of record NC_052501.1, on the reverse strand, counting down.
ATGGGCTAGACATTGCAAATGTACGAGGACAGTCTTATGACAACGGAGCTAATATGGCAGGCAAATATAAAGGTGTGCAGTCGAGAATATTAGCTTTGAACGTGAATGCTCGGTTTATTCCATGTACTACTCATAGCCTAAATTTGATTGGGGTCAATGCTGCCAACGTGATACCGCAAATGCAAACTTTTTTTGGTATCATCCAACAAACGTACAATTTTTTTTTTGGATCGGCAACTCGTTGGAAATTTTTGCAAGCAGAACTAAAAATAACGTTGAGTAAGCTAAAACTCATCAAATCTTATCTTCGTTCCTCTTTAGGCCAGGAACGGTTGGCGAATATCTCTATTTTGTCGATTGAGAAGGATACTACAACACGTCTCAATTTCGATAAAATAATCGATTTATTTGCAGAGGCGAAATCCAGAAAAGTATTATTCTGAACGATATAAGCGATCCTTGTATAAATTATTATTGAAAATAAGATGTACGTTCTTTCACGTGTAAATATATGATTTTTGATTTGGACAACATCGGTTTCCATTATACTATATGGTAAGGGCGCAAGCAAGGTTGTTGCCACAGGCGCTGAAGCAGCTAGTTCCGGCTCTGGTGACATCTATGCTAAACTTCACGTCAACATATTCAATAACTAACTCCAATACTAAGGAGATACGCGTCGTTTTGTGAGGCTCTAAAATTGAATTCTTCGATTTTTACTATATCTGAATTAATTGAACTAAGAAGTGCGATAAAGCATCATCTCATACTGTAATGGTTATTCGTGATCATTGGCCTGATTTACCTTCGTGTAATTTCTGGCTATTTAGCAAATTAACATGACCACTCCGAGGACACCGTTTTGACTCAATTGAGGATATAAAGGATGAATGGAAGAGGGCTCTGATGGCGCCCTGACCATGACCTCGACGGAGGATTCTTCCAAGTGCTATGATGACTGGAAAATTCGTTGGCATAAGTGTATTGCCGCGGGAGGGTTACTTTGAAGGAGATGAAATGGACAAAATTCACCTTTCAATTTGATCACAGTAGTATAAATCTTAAAACTAATATGTACAACTTAAAACTAATATATACAACTTTCAACTAATATATATATGTATGTATAAGTAATAATAAGAAAATCTATACTACTTTAGCCTTAAGTTTATGTTTTTTTTATTGTTTAAATCGATTGTGGCTTAAGGCCACAAATCTCCGGAGCTCCCCACATATTGTATTTTTGTCCTTGTCAGGAAAAATTTCAAAAGGTATAAGTTAAGACATCCAAATATATATCAGTAAAAATACCTGCCAAAAACTAAGCCTACTCACTTTAGCTTAAGTAGGGATTCCTTTCCTTTGCGCCTCTCTAAAGTGTAATGGTACATTACATCATCTGAAAACGCCGTCAACACTACCTTTTGCGCCCTTTGCGTTCAATATTAGCAGTATCTGTTATGAAGAAATAAATGACATTAAATTATATAATATTACAATCGCATTATATTTAAAAGCGAAATACTAACCATAGCATCCGTTCTTTCCTTTTTTGAAAATTTGTCTTCCACGAAGCGCACGTGCTCTTTCGGTTGCACCTCGGCCTCTTCTGGCATCAAGAAAATGAAAATTGAAAAATTAGCTTCTGTTTTATTTTTAAATGTAAAATTGCATTACTTAATTTTTAGGGCCTTTTCAATGGCAGTGAGACGGTCATCAACACCGCTTATCAGTTTTGTTATGTACCTGGGTCTCAACATTTACACATACACATGAATATATAGTATATACTATATATGTATAATATTTAAATTAAATATAATAATAATTAATAATAATAAAATAGTTAATAATAATATAACTTACTTACCTGAATTAGTTATAATTCGCAATCGTCCAGTTTCTGAGCACCGATAAACGGTTGGCGAAAGTGTCGACGCTTTCCTAACCAAGGTAGGATGGTGTCCAACGTTCCCAACAATCGAGTGATAGTACTGAACCGTTCAGTAAACAGAATAGCATGCCCGTTTGGACGACGTGTATATAACGGATGTGACACGAGTATAATCAATTTGTTCGTATTTCAGTTTTCGCCGAAAAAGACCTCTGATTCATTCTTGCCGAGAGGAACATCACTACTGTCCAAATAGATCACCTCTCCACTAAAGTTCATGTACTATGTAATAGCTCGCCAACTATGATGCCTCTACTGACACAATCAGATAGGCTATGAGAAGGACGAATGTGATGCCAAGGCGCGGGGGATGTCAACTCTTGTATCCTACGAATCCAATTTGATATGTATGGTGGCCTGATTCTTCTAGGGAAGAACGTTAGTTCCAGGCGGAACGTTAACTAATCCCAAAGAATTTCGCACGTTCTGGAATGGAAAGAAGCGCTGCCGCCAGTTCCAGGCGTGGTATGTTAGTAGCCTTGCCGACAGATGAGTGAAGCGTACAGAACCGTTTGTTTTCGATATCTTCACATAAACCACCGCTGCATACGCGTGTGTTGAAGGATGGAGTCATGTGTAGAAGTTCACGTAAGTGAGGAAAGTTCTCTGATCGCCATTCACTTGGGAGTGGCCAGAAACGATACTTTTACATATAGCTCAAGCAGCTCACGACTGCCGGTCCTAGACCAAGTATCACCTGGGTAGCCAAAGAACATCCGTTTAAAGGCGAGCTAAAGTGAGAAGGCGAAACATCCCCTTCAAAGGGTTGTGTGCTGGGTTTGGGACCTGTCACGTAAAAAAACACCCCCAATGAAAGGAAGCAACAAGCCTCGGATGAGAGACCCCCCTTTTGATGACGACCATGACAAACGAAATAAGGACTACGAATTAAGGGCGTGCACCTGTAATGTCCGGTCCCTTTATTGGGAAGGTGCCGCTGTCTAGCTGATTGATGCCCTCGTGAAAATAAAGGCTGGCATCACTGCCGTCCAAGAAATGCGATAGACGGGATAAGGACAGCGACGAGTAGGTCCTTGTGGCATTTACTACAGTGGCCATATAAAGGAGCGCAAGTTTGGTGTGGGATTCGTGGAGGGAGAGAGACTCCGTCGACGATTACTATCATTTACTCCGGTGAATGAACGTCTAGCTACAATCCGCATCAAAGCGAGGTTCTTCAACATATCGCTTATTTGCGCCCACGCCCCGACGGAAGAGAACGACGATGTAACCAAAGATGCCTTCTATGAGCGTTTGGAGCGCACTTATGAGAGCTGCCCTCGCCACGATGTCAAAATCGTGCTTGGCGACGACCTGGTAAATTAACAACCAATCAAATATTCACCATGCGCCAAATCTTGGAAAAGACCCGTGAAAGGAGAATCGACACACACCACCTCTTCGTCGATTTCAAAGCTGCTTTCGACAGCACAAAAAGGAACTGCTTTTATGCCGCAATGTCTGAATTGGGTATCCCCGCAAAACTAATACGGCTGTGTAAACTGACGTTGAGCAACACTAAAAGCTCCGTCAGGATCGGGAAGGACCTCTCTGAGCCGTTCGATACCAAACGAGGTTTCAGACAAGGCGACTCCCTATCGTGCGACTTCTTCAACCTGCTGCTGGAGAAAATAATTCGAGCTGCAGAGTGTACAGCTGCTGGCGTATGCCGATGATATTAATATCATCGGCCTCAACACCCGCACCGTTAGTTCTGCTTTCTCCAGACTGGACAAGGAAACAATGTAAATGGGTATGGCAGTGAAGGAGAACAAGACGAAATATCTAATGTCATCAAACAAACAGTCGTCGCACTCGCGACTTGGCTCTCACGTCACTGTTGACAGTCATAACTTTGAAGTTGTAGATAGTTTCGTATATTTGGGAACCAGCATAAACACCACCAACAATGTCAGCCTGGAAGTCCAACGCAAGATAACTCTTGCAAACAGGTGCTACTTCGGACTGAGTAGGCAATTGAGAAGCAAAGTCCTCTCTCGACGAACAAAAGCCAAACTCTATAAGTCACTCATAATTCCCGTCCTGCTATATGGTGCAGAGGCCTGGACGATGACAACAACTGATGAGTTGACGTTGCGAGTTTTCGAGAGAAAAGTTCTGCGAAAGATTTATGGTCCTTTGCGCGATGGCCACGGCGAATATCGCATTCGATGGAACGATGAGCTGTATGAGATATACGATGACATTGACATAGTTCAGCGAATTAAAAGACAGCGGCAACGCTGACTAGGTCATGTTGTCCGGATGGACGAAAATACTCCAGCACTGAAAGTATTCGACGCAGTACCCGCCGGGGCAAGCAAAGGAAGAGGAAGACCTCCACTCCGTTGGAAGAAGCAAGTGGAGAAAGACCTGGCTTCGCTTGGAATATCCAATTGGCGCCACGTAGCGAAAAGAAGAAACGACTGGCGCGCTGTTGTTAACTCGGCTATAATCGCGTAAGCGGTGTCTACGTCAATAAAGAAGAAGATACGCGTGTGTTATGTAATTAAATAAATTACACTTATTAAGTAGCTTTAGATCTCTTAATTTTAAAGATGATCTTAAGAATGTATAATACAAAATTTACTTAACTCAACGAAACCTTAAATGTATGAAATAATACAAATAATCGTAAATGGTATGTTTATTTAACAAATGATGTTTTTGTTGTTAAATAAAATTTAGTCAAATAGAGGGTAGTTATATTGTTACATCTGTAAAGATAAAGAAAACAAGAAATTTAATTTTTGCCATTGTTAAATACATATGTAACTCGTGTGAGTTAGCATCGTAAAACTCGTGAAACGATGTTTCAACGAGTGGAATCATTCCCACGAACGCTCGATACGAATTTGATTAAGCTCTGGAAGCCGTGATATTTCAGCCGAATGAATATTTTCCCCAGTTACGATAACAGGCGATAACAATCCAGTAGGATCAAAGAGTCGTCTCATCTATATCGTAGACCGATGCGAACGAATAACTGATCCGACAGTGCCCATCTTAAGTTCAAAACAGAAGCGTCACCATTTTCTTAGGAAGAACTTCCCGGCAGATAAGATGACGTCCACTTTTTTAGCCAACTACACTGCGTCGGTAACGCTTTCACAACTTGTCAAAAAGTCGCCATCATAAAAAGAAGTTAATATCGTAGTTCTAGTGCGAACCGTTTGTTGTATGTCAGAAACCACAAAACTTGCCTGAACATTTCCTTTATGTCCGCTGTTATCGCCACACGATAGCAACGAAAACGTAAAAGTATACTACTCAACGTATACTGAAATGTTTGGACCTACCAGTTGAACATCGTTCAGTGAGATTCCAATGTTGGTAGGTGTTAAAGTTCCCTTTTGTTCGTCGCAAGGGTAGCTGTACAATATAACGGCCGTCTGAGGTACTCCGTCTGGTCTCGAAATTTGTTTTGAAATTTTCTAACCCGTAATGAGCGCACATGCATCTTCAGTGGCCGTTGCTGACGGAAAGCCATTAATGCGACCGATGTTTCAGGAACCAGGCTATAAGCACGTCTTATTAGATCTTCCCCATTCCACGCTTAGTTACCGCTGAAAGCTTAGCCACCACAATTGGCACAGCTAACTCATTCCACTGATTTATAGGGATATCCATAACACGCAATGCACGCAGCGACCCAAGAACTAAGTATATCCACAATAGTCAATAATGATTGTGATGACTGCCTGCCGAAGTTTTCCCAACTTAAAGGCTTCTAGGTTGCCCGTGTTTCAAAGGCATCTTTGGACGCTAACCATTTGCATATGTATCCATCAAAAAACGGGATAGCTAACGGGTCCAATTTGAAATCAACCAAATGGCCATCCAGAGGTGTCGTGGTGCAATTGTGCGTCCCGTTATGTTAAATTAGTAATTTACCAGCGGGTAAAGTTTTCAGTGCTTTATTGCGTTTGTACGATGAGTACAATCAGCACGGAGTTATAATCAGAAAAGAGGCTCATACATACATGTCCTCCGATATTTATAGGAGTACAATAGAAATAAAAATACCATAACTTTAAAATATGAATTAACAAAGATAATAACAAACAGAAATGTATGATAAATAAAGTTGACAAATTGAACGCTTAGAATAACCAGTATTGCTAGATCAATCTTAACATAATTATAAAATAAACTTAAAACTAACGTAAATAATCTTAAACAATACCTTTCAAATAAATTAAAATTAGTTTTATTAAAATGGGAAACACTAAATTCAATATTGTCATGTCATCTGGCCAAGTTACTTTAGAAAGTTCGCAATTAATCTTCTTAAAATTAGCTTTCGCAAAGTTTAACTGAGAACAAAGGTTCTCCGTATTATTGTCAAGTGAGTTAGCTATGATGTCGATACTAATTTCCAAACCAGGATGATTAGAGTTCTCTGGCAAAACCAAATGATCGCATCGGATAACAAAGAATATTGAAGCGTTATCGATGAAAACAAGATCTAAGAACTTACCGAACTTATTTGAAATTAAATTAATTTGGTTAAAACCCAACTCCGACAAATCATCTAAAAACTCGTTGAAGCATAAGCGAATACTAACAGTAATGATATAATTATCAATAGATTTCCATGATTCACACGGAGAAATTAAAATCTCCCAAAATAATCATGTAATTATTAGCCATGGAGAAAGCATTATTTATTACAGATAAGTTAGACTGAGACGGTATATATGATAAAGTTAATAGTTAAAATATGACCATTATTATCGCAAATTCGAATGTACCGCAAACAGGACGCCACCTCCTATTCTGCTCAGCGGGTCATATCTAAAGATTTCAAATTCGCTATTCAATATATAATCAAAAATTTCTTAAAAATTACAATTAATGCTATTTAAATACAATTCAATTTGTTTCGTATTAAGATCTCTAATCCTGAGAAAGTGGTGACGTATTACAGTCAGACAATAAGCAAGTCAGAGAGAAATTATTGTGTAACTCGGAGGGAATTACTGGTGTTCATAAAGTGCATCAAACATTTTTTTATGGTCACCGTTTTCGAGATAAGACAGATCAGCATTAAAATGGCTTCTACAAATCAGGAACCCAGAAGGACAGTTGGCACGGTAGATTGAGAGACTTCAAAGTTACGACTTTTCTATAGAACATCGCAGAGGTGTTCATCAACAATTGAGTATCTCTGTTTCCATAGAATTACATCTGACTAAGGGAGGAATTTTGAATCAACTCTAATTCAGGAGATGTGCCAGAAACTGGGTGTTCGGAAAACCCATACAAATGCACTACATCCACAGTACCATGGCATGGTAGGACGATTTCATCGAACTTTGGAAGAAGATTTGAGGAAAGTTGTGGGTTAGTATCAAAAAAGGTGCGTGGAGTCCCTACTCGCGGATGAAGTTATACTTCATAGTGATATTCCAAGAAATGCATATTATTTTGTATGAAAGAAAACTAGAAAACTTAAATTCACATTTTATAAATTTATTATGCACATAAAATGAAGAATAAAGCAAAGTCTAAATGAAAGAGCTTTGACATGAAAAGTAGTTCTGTCTCTTCGTTGTACTTATATGTACATATATTTGCATACATTGCCAAACAAATAATGCACAAGCATACAAACATACATATGCGTACACATATGAATATGTCTCCAACAAAAAATTGATCTTCACAAGACAATATGGCAGCCAAATTGGCGAAGAACAAGTGTAGTACATTTTACAACAAAAACGATTTCATTCATGAACGCAAGCGCAAATTCCACAACCGACCTCGCTTTATTCAGAAAAACAGACGCCGTAACATCTCCCGAGCTTGCCTTCGCCAACAAGCGTCTTTTCGTGACAATAGCAAAAGCTAAAAATCATAAATTGAACAACTTTCTGGTGTTTGTTCTAAGAAAGAAGAGAGAAAAGTGGCAACATAGCTGTTGTCGATTTATAATGCTCATACATATGCGTACATATTTACGCAAGTTTGTTGGTAAAGCTGTTAGAGCGGCAAGGGAAGCGGTGACAATCGGCGGCCATTCGTTTATTATTTATTTTTTTCGGCACAGCTTGGGTTTTCTACCAGCAACAAAATGTTGTGACGCTTTGTCGACGCGTCAGTGCTTCGACAGATTGACTCTTTGACAAAACGTGAGTTTCGGCCATTGGTTGTCCGTGACAACGGAGATACAAAAAGATGCAGGCGGCACTTGTTATTATGAGAGTGAAAGTGTCAAAGTGTACGGTCGCAGTTACGTTTGCTCCTCAATTTTTTTCTAATTTACCTGCAATCCAGGCTGTGGAAATTCGCCTTCAGATTCATCGGAGGTTCTTATATCGCTGACACCACGTGGCACATCAACTTAATTGAAATTATTCACATTAATATCTAAAAACAATAATCAATTTATCATATAAACAATTGGAAATTTTAAAACAATAACAAAAAATAATACCAAATTAAAAAACACTCAATTAATTTTCGCGCAAAAAATTCTTCTCCTCACAATTAAAGTGATTGTCAGCTGTTTCTGTCGCACTGCAAACAAACTGTCTACGCAAAGTTGTAAGTGGCCAGGAACACTACATTATCTGCACGTACGGTCGGTAAAGCAGTTGGTAAGGTAGTTTCTTGTACTTAACGTAACCACAATTTAATAAGATCGCTATGGACATACAAACTCCGCCTCCGGGTGGGGGAACACAATGTAATTAAATAGGTATGCTGCTTGAACGCATTTAGAGACGTTAAACAATGAATTAAAAAATGAAAATGCGACACTTAAACTCCAAAATGAAAACTTGAGAAAATCGCTAAACAAATATACCAACGAAACGTCTTCTTCTCCATCAAAATCGACCTTTATAGCGGAAACAGACGAAGAAGAGCTGGAAAATGGAACAAATTGGCTGTTAAAAAAGAAAAAAAAAAGAGGGAAAGTAAAAAACGTAAGGCAGATTCATCACCGGATGTAACGCTGAAGTCTCCGAGCTCGGAAAACACAGCAGAAGGTAAAAAAGCTATAAAAATAAGACATCGGCTTCCGCCAATTATTATATCAGAGAATTTCAATCAACCTTTGATGCGTTCCTTAATAAACGCGGAAGTTAAAAATACTAACACACTTAAGCTCACTGGCCCCAGTTCATGCAAAATAAACCTTTCAGATAGTTCAGACTACAGAATACTCACAAAGAAATTAAATTAATCACAAATTTCCTGGTACTCCTACTCCTGGTTGGGTTTTAAAGTTTCGAAGGTCATAAACAAACTTCAATATAAAACAAAAAATCCATTGAATATGTTTATTGTATGCTTCGAATCAACAGAGAACATCAAGAAAATTTTATCTTGTGCCGCAATGTAAGTCCTGTCAGGCTTTCGGTCACACCAGAAATTATTTTTGTAAACCACAAAGGTGTGTGAAGTGTGCCGGAAATCATTCTACTCTAAATTGCACAAAATCTGCCGATCTACCGCCAAAATGCTGTAACTGCAATTAAAGTCACCCTGCGAACTATAGGGGATGTGAAGTAGCAAAACAACTTCAAAAATTAGAAACGCAACCGAAAAAAATAAAGAGCATAACCAACATCCTAAACACCTAAGTACAACCGCTTCTACTGCTCCTCAGAAGGAAGTTACTAATGTAAGTCAGCAATCTGCAAAACCCTCATTTGCTAGCAGAACTAAAGGTAGTAATCATGTACAACAACATAAGTTTGCAAACCAAACAAATTTTAATGCTATTAGTGATATTACCAATAATTTATCGATAATTCTCAACAAGCTCAATAAGCTAGAAGAGCAAAATAAACTTACACATGAACGACTTACTCAACTAGAGCGACAGCAAAAAGAAAGTAAGACGCAAAAATGAAACCGTTAAAAATTATGACATGGAGTGCAAATGGCTTACTCAAACGTAGCAAAGAATTAGAGACATTACTCCATGTTGCAAAAATTGATATTTGTCTTATATCAGAAACCCATTTTACTAATGAAACATTCGTTAAATTCAAAAACTACAAGACATATTGCTCGAACCACCCAAATAACAATGCGAGAGGGGGGAGTGCCATAATTATCAGAGATAATATTTCCCACTACGAATAAATTAATATAAGTGTCCCAGAATTTCAAACCACGACCATACATATCGGTTGATACTAGTTTCGGTAAAATAAGTATTACCGCGATATATAGCCCACCTAGACACAATATCAAAATGGACTTGTACACGAAACGTATACTAAAACACCATGGAAAATTCACCGTGGGTGGTGACTTTAACGCAAAACACTCCCAATGGGGCTCAAGAGTTACGACACCGACGGGAAGAGAGCTTTTTAAAGCTGCTATGGCTACTGGATGCGACTTTATGTCTACTGGCAAGCCGACTTACTGGCCTCTCGACACAAGAAAACTGCCTGACCTGATCGACTTTTCCATCACTTGACAAATATCTAAGAAATTCATTACCATGGAAAATGGATTGGACTTAAATTCGGACCACTCGCCAGTATATCTAATCTTTAAAGGCCATCTACAAGAAATCGACATACCACCTTATCTCTCTAATAGACATCCGGACTGGGAGTATTTTAAAGTTATGCTTGACAAAAAAATTGATTCTAAAGTAAATATAACTACTAAAGATATATTAGAAGATGAAGTTCATGCATTTACGAAAACTATTCAAGAATCGGCTTGGGAAAGTACTCCTGTGCCCAAACAAAGAAACTTTTACACTAAATATCCTTCCGATATTTTAGAACTCATAAAAAAAGAGAAAACTACGTAAAAAATGGCAAATCACGCGATTTCTCAGTATAAAATAGAACTAAACAATTTAACTAAAATTCTCAGCACCAAAATAAAGTTATTTACAAATCAAAAAATTTCTAATTATATTGAGAAATTAAAGCCAAACAAACATACGGATTATTCCCTTTGGAAAGCTGTAAAAAACGCTAGGAAACCAATATTGTCGAATACACCCCTCAGAAAGCCAAACGGATCCTGGGCCAGAAGCGATGAGGAAAAAGCGAAAGTTTTCTCAGAGAAACTAACAAAAACATTTAGTCCTTTTGTGGTCAATGGTACCCTACCACAGCTGCAAGAATCGCAATACGTGGGTGAAATCCAACCAACAACAAATAAAGAAGTGGAAAATATTATTAAAAGTAGATTTAAACCAAAAAAAGGCTCCCGGCTTCGACTTGGTGACTGCTGATGTACTAAGAAATCTAACGCTAAAAGCAATAGCAAAGCTTACGACGATAATAAACGCTTGCTTAAATCTCAGATACGTCTCACTGTCATGGAAAGTATCTGAAATCATTATGGTACAAGAACCTGGCAAAAGCTCACATGAAGCCTCGTCATATCATCCAATTTCCCTGTTGCCTATCTTGTCCAAACTACTTGAAGCTGTAATCATAAGAAGACTTCAGAACATAATTGAAGAAATGGAACTTATACCCATTCATCAATATGGATTTAGATCTCAACATTCCACAATCGAATAACGAGCATAATTGAAGATGCGATGGAAAAAAAGCACAATTGCACAGTTGTTTTCCTTGACGTATCGCAGGCGTTCGATAGAGTATGGCACCATGGCTTACTTCTTAAATTAAGATTTCACTTTCCACAGTATCTAACCGGTCTAGTTGATTCCTATCTGAACAACCGCTACTTCAGAATCAAGCAGGGACAATCATATTCTACGTTACAGCCGATAAAAACAGGTGTACTCCAAGGAAGTGTCCTGGGACCGCTCTTATACATTTTATTTACCAGCGACATGCCTACGCCACCAAACTGCGCAATCGCCACATTTGCAGATGATACCTGCATCATTACGACCGGCAAAAATGAAGTTGAGTCATTGCACTGAATGCAATCTTCACTAAGTCAAATTGTAGAATGGACACGGTACATTACTTTAAACGAGTTGAAGTCTATCCATATAAACTTCACTAAAGTAATCCCGTATTCCACCTCACTGAAATATCTTGGTATGACGTTGGATGCAAAATTAAAGTGGAGGGAGCATATACAAAGGAAAGTTGCAGAACTAAAACTAAAATATAACAAAATAAACTGGTTAATCGGCAGGAAATCACCATTAACTACCTCAAATAAAATCCTAGTCTACAACCAAACGTTAAAGCCCATTTGGACATACGGAATTCAACTATGGGGATGCGCTGCACCGTTATACATCGAAGCGGTGCAAAGATTCCAAAACAAGGCTCTGCGAAAAATTGTAAATGCCCCGTGGTACATACGCAATTCAGATCTACATCGTGATCTCCGCATAAAAATGGTTCGGGAATTCACGAAACGGCATCGAAACATGCTACAAGGTTACAAAATCATGTAAACGCTGAAGCCCGGCAACTGGGAGAAACCAGAAATAGCAGGCGCAGATTGAAAGGGACTACGTTTAAATTTATTTTAATTTATGCTATTGATTATACATATGTTTCAGTTAGGGGTGTCTGAATACGAATTTTGCGTTTGTAAATATTATACTTTTAGTTATTATGGAAATATTATTTATTTTTATATAATATAAAAATCAATACATTTGGCATTCTGCATTAATTTTTCATCCAAATTTAGTTTTTCATTTACGAATTTTCTGACTGTATATTACCGTTAAAAAGGAACATAAAAAATACTCTGGGAATGACAAAAAAAATAATAATAAAATTCAAAGATCATGTAAATATTATACGTTTATGGTTTCAAAAATCGTCATTAATCTGTGTCTTCTTTGCCTTTACTTACGGCTCACGGTAGCATTCTACCCGAGCATGTTAATGAATAGATATGCCGCAAATGTGAAATCAAATCGTTTTGAGTGCTAATTTTTTCACATGTGGGAACATCGAAAACATAACTTCGAAAAGGAAAATACACCATCGATGCGTATGATTATTTAGATTTGCGCTGCAGGACTTCAAGAGGGTAATGGTAGAATCATGGATGGCTACTGGAGTATTATATTTTTTTTTTTTAATTTCAGGAAAAGAAGCAAAAATGTGTACTTACCACGATCAGCTTAGGGAAATCTTTGGCAAACCGTTTTTTGCTACCGTTGCTGGTATAAGATACTTTCTTGGCTTCGCCACTGCTGTGTCCAGCGAGTCCTGCACTAGAATTTGAAAATTAGGTTTTGGAAGCTTCTTCAATCATCAAATTAACAATTTTGTTTCTCGTTAACTTTTTGCAATTTGTTTTGTTTGTTCATTTATTCATTCACAATACTCATTATAACAGTGATTCACATTTACGTTCAAATCCTGAAACTAATAAAACTAATTTTTTTATATTTTTAATTGGATTTTTAGCTGATCTCTCAATTTATTTACTTTAATAGCATACTTTTCTTACTGTAATAATTAAATATTTTGGGAAAATATTTTATGTTTATATGTTTATTAAATTTCCCTTATTATGCGCATTTCACAAATATGATAATCACACACACATATGTATATTCAAAAATACACCTGCGCTAATGCTTACTTCCCTGCCAGCCAGGAGCGGTTAACAAACCAATGAAACAGTAGGTAGTAAAGTGGTAAAAATGTGGTTAGATTGCCATAGGTCGCGTGAAGATTCCAACCACTTTTCCCCTCGGCCTGTACAGCCTTAAACGCATAAAATACATACTTACTATGTACATACATATGTAACTATTTTTGCGTATTATATTGGATGCGCAATCCAATTTCAAACAACACACACTTATTTTCACATACTTACTTAACAATTTATATTTGCTGCTTCTGATGATATTGCTGCTGCTGCTATTTACAATTCAGTTCTGATTTTCAATGCTATAAAAACAAATGAAGTAATTGCAAATTATTTTTAAAAAAATCACATAAAAATCATTCACTTACCCAGCAAAACTTGCGTGACCGAAACTCCAATACATTTACACAATTTTTACTTGTCACTAACACTTCCTCACAAATCTTTGAAATGAGTAAGAAGTCAATCTATTGTATCTTTTGTTTGTTTTATATGATAAGCTCTTCACTCAACAGATGTTAAGCAAAAATAAAACAAAAGAAGACAAATAAATTTTTTAGCTGTCACCGCTTATTGAAAACGATGGATGTGAAAGCGTACAGCGTGATACCGTGAATTTGACGTTTGCTTGTTCGTTGTGACAAATTGAATTCGAAGAAAAAAAGAATTCGGTTACAAACGCGTCGATAGTTGAGAATTGTGGAGAAAAATGTGAGGGCCCTCATGATATTAGGATGAGTCCAAAACAAAACATCAATAAATGACAAAAGAATAAAAAAGATAATGGTTGTCAAAAAAGTCTTGCGGCATTTTCGCTAGTTAGCGCTGAAAGCGCGTAGTTCTAGTTTTATTCGTCGCATCGGGTCATGCTACATATACCTTTTTGGAAAGCTTATTTCACGCGCTAACATGTGTTTGATTGATTGTCGTTTTTTTTTAAGTCGTGCGTGAGTTATAGCGTCGCAAACATGGAGCAAAATAAAGAGAAAATACGGCATATTTTACAGTACTACTACGATAAAGGCAAAACTGCATCTCAAGCCGCCAATAAAATTTGTGCAGTTTATAGACCCGATACAGTTTCCATTTCCACCACACAACGATGGTTTCAACATTTTCGTTCTGGTGTAGGGGTGGTCGAAGATGCGCCACGTTCCGGAAGGCCTGTCGTCGAAAATTGCGATAAAATCGCTGAATTGGTCGAAAGAGACCGGCATAGTAGCAGCCGCAGCATCGGTCAAGACCTGGGCATGAGTCATCGCAAGCCTGCGAAGTTCTATTAGAAAACCACGGGAATATACATAAAGCAACTATATTTACGGACAGCCAGGCGGCCCTCCTGGCATTGTCTTCACCCATGACAAATTCCAGTACAGTTCACAACTGCAAGAGAGCACTAAGCTCAATAAAAGACAAGCTCCAGCTAAACTTGATCTGGGTTCCCGTCCACAGGAACATTTTCGGTAACGAAAAAGCAGACGAGTTGGCAAAGGCAGGAGCTTTCCTCAATGAATCCATGGCGGAGCTAATACCAAGCCCGCTAGGATCGATAAAAGGAGAGATCAATAGACTATCTCAGCAAATTGCAAACAACAGGTGGAAAAACATTACAAAATGCGTCATAACTACACAATTATGGCCGACATACATATGACAGGAAAAGAACCAATGACTTATTAAATAGGTCAAGAAAAAGTATTTACAGAATAACAGCTACCACAACAGGGCACTGGCCATTTGGGGAACATGCGTCCAAAATGGGATTGCCCTACAACGACATCTGCCGTGGCTGCGGAGTAGCAGGGAACAAGGAAACAATCTTCCACTTTCTCTGCGAATGCCCAGCTCTAGCACAGATCCGACACAAAACACTCGGAATCCACCAAGCACCAAACCTTGAATGGATTTCACCAAAAGCATATCGGACATAAGTAGTTTCATCGAAACCTCAAAATGGTTTGAGAGAGAAGGTGAAACGTAATAGCAGATACAGGAGGTTCTACGAATAGTGTATCAAAATGGCACATCAAGTGCTAATTGAGCCCGATAGGGCTGCACTCCTACCTACCTACCTACCTATCAAACATTCATTTTATTTTCAATAAAAAAAAAACAAAATTCAATAAAAATACCGCAAGACTTTTTGACAACCCATTATTATTTGGATATATATTTATTATAAATTGTACCTGTGTTACTATAATTCTTGTATATATGATATGTCCGGTATTACAAAATACAATCTTAAAACATAAGTAAAGGCTCGTCCAGCCATATAACATAAACATATTGAAAAAGCGATTAACCACCGAAAGGGGTTAACACCAGACACTTCAGAATAAAAAAGTCCTTTCCTAGAAGATTCTACATATAGTTTATCTAATTATAAACGAAATTTAAAAATTAAAACGCTAATACATAAATTAGGCTTGTATAGACAATAAATTAAAATAAAAATATTGTATAATTCAAGTCAAGTCACCCGGATGTTATTTGTTTGTTATATGGGGGCTACATCAAGTTTTCACCAAATTTTATCTATTTTAGGCACAAAGATAGGGTAAATTTTTGAATAGCATCGCTCGACTTCAGGGTTAAAATGGGTATGTACAGATAGATATATGTATGTATAGTTGCCGCTGATTATTGTTTTTGAGATATTTGCATTTAAAGTTTAAAAATTCGACTATTTAAAATGCGTGATTCTTCGATTTATAATGAACTTTACACTAATATTTTTAACTTTTGTATCCACTAACACTTCACAAATTCGGTTCTATATATTAGTTTTATATTCCTCCTCTATTCGTACATACCCATTTTAACCCCGAAATCGGGAAATGTTCTTATAAATCCCAGCCCAAAGATATCCTGTTATCAGTAAAACACGCTCTCTCATTTTCATAGAGATAACTCACATGTTGGTCGATATATGCGGAAATTTACTTAGCGTTCAAGGTGTACAGACGTGTTTTGTAATTCGCTCCGTGTATTCAAATTTTGAAAAAGTAAACAATTAAAAATAATAAGATAAAAACAAACAATCGAATAAAAATCAGTGCACACAAATTGTTAATAATAATATAAACAAATAGTGCACAAAACAAATAAATAACAAGTAAGGAAGGGCTAAGTTCGGGTGTCACCGAACATTTTATACTCTCGCATGATAAAGAGATAATCGAGATTTCATTATACGTCATTTACATATTTTTCAAATACCGTATTTTTGTAAAGTTTTATTCCGCTGTCATCATTGGTTCCTAATGTACTATATATTATACAGAGAAGGCAACAGATGGAATTCAAAATAGCGTTATATTGGAAGAAGGCGTCCAAATATGCCCCTCCCAAATGCGATCCCTTGTGCCAAATTTCACTTTAATATCTTTATTTATGGCTTAGTTATGACACTTTATAGGTTTTCGGTTTCCGCCATTTTGTGGGCGTGGCAGTGGGCCGATTTTGCCCATCTTCGAACTTAATCTTCTTATGGAGCCAAGGAATACGTGTACCAAGTTTCATCATGATATCTTATCTATTTTTACTCAAGGACGGACAGACGGACGGACGGACAGACAGACATCCGGATTTCGACTCTACTCGTCACCCTGATCACTTTGGTATATATAACCCTATATCTGACTCTTTTAGTTTTAGGACTTACAAACAACATTGTTGCGAGAGTATAAAAAATAAAAAAACAATAATGAGTGCTTCCCAGCCTCAGTAGCAAGGCCGTAGGCATTCCTTAAATGCCTACTTCAGATTTGTGTACCCAACAACAATAACAACTACGGGCAATAAAAAGGGTAACGGCGATAATGAGTCATCGCGGCGATTTGCAGAAAAGGGAACGCAGCAAAGAACGCAGTCAGCAGAAGTAGCAGAAAGCAACAATCGGGCAACAACAAATGCGCTGACAGCAACCAGTCTGCAGGTACCAGCAAGCGCACAGGCAACGAAGAAAATCACAACGCAAGGTGAGAACGTAATAAACAAAAGGCCCGTCTGTACAAACAGGCATTGACCGCTACGTCAATATAAAAAGGAAATTAAGTCCTTCAAAGGCAGCAGTCAATCCTAAAAATTTCAAGGCGGCACACCAAATAAAAATAAAACGGAAGTTTTAAATGGCTAAAGATTTGCGATACTAAGCAATGGTTCAGACGACGATGGTAAGAGTACCACCATAGTCGTTAATGCCAAACCACCTCCAATATATTTGCGCGAACGTAGCAGTAATACTTTTGTTGCGAAATTAAGTGAAATTGTTGGCACTAACAATTTTCATTTAGTGCCTTTGAAAAAAGGCAATATAGACGAAACAAAAATTCAGTCGTACACTAAAAAAGTTTCATGGAAATAGTTAAATTTTTGACAAATAAAAACAAAAATTATTATTCGTATAAACTGAAGAGCTCTAAGGGCCTAGTTGTTGTAATCAAGGGTATAGAGTCCGCCATAGACTCTAGTGAAGTCAAAGAAGCATTGGACGAATGCGGTTTTGGAATTAAATCAGTTGTAAATATATTTAATAGAAACAAAGTACCTCAGCCAATGTTTAAAATTGAATTATTGCCGAACGCAAATCAACTTAAAAAAAAATGAAACTCATCCAATATATAATTTGAAATATTTGCTGCATCGTAGAGTAACTGTGGAAGAACCACATAAAAGAAACGGTCCGGTACAATGTACTAACTGCCAAGAATATGGGCATACTAAATCATGCTGCACTCTACGCAGTGTTTGTGTGGTATGTGGTGATTTACATCCCACTTTCAAATGCACCCTTAAGAAAGAAGAATTAAATAAAAAATGCAGCAATTGCGGAGGAAATCACACTGCTAACTACAGAGGTTGTCCTGTATATAAAGATTTGAAATCGAAGTTGTCACAGGGAATTCAAGCACGTCGTAACCAAATGTTACAAACACCCCGTAATGAAATTATAGCAACCTCAGAAAAAAGATCTAATCCTATTACTTCTAACAATAGTAATATGCAAAGAAGCATTGCAAATGTGGTGAAAGGCAACACTGTGCAAATGCAACTGCCGCAAAATCCTCCAAATGGAGGTATTGAAACTATGATTATAAATCTTACGCAGTGTGTGACACAATTCATGTCGATCATGCAAAACAGAGATCCAAGATTTAATAAAATCACAAAATCAAATGTTGCAAAATTTATTAAGTAAAAAATGAGCTTACTAAATATCGGTATATAGAATGCTAATGGTGTTAACCAACATAGATTAGAGATTATCAGATTTCTGTCTGAAAAGAATATAAATATAATGCTTATTTCAGAAACTCATCTAACAAATAAAAATAATTTCAATATACCGGGATTTAGATTATATGTTACAAATCATCCGGATGGAAAAGCGCATGGAGGCACGGCAGTGTTGATTAGAAATCGTTTAAACCACTACGCTCTAGAATCTCATGCTACACCACAGTTACAAGCTACAACAATATCACTAAAAAATCGGGGTTGTACTTAAATCTCACGGCTATATACTGTCCACCTCATTTTAAAATTACAGAAATCGAATTTAAAGACTTTTTTGAAATACTAGGTCAAAGATTTCTAGCAGGTGGAGATTACAACGCAAAACACACGTACTGGAGCTCACGTCTTATTAATCCGAAAGGACGACAATTTTATCAAACTGTTATAAATAGGCACAATAACCTTGAAATAATATATCCTGGTAAGCCGACATATTGGCCTAGTGATCGTAAGAAAATAC
The DNA here is from genome assembly GCF_016617805.1 of Bactrocera tryoni. Classification (NCBI taxonomy): domain Eukaryota; kingdom Metazoa; phylum Arthropoda; class Insecta; order Diptera; family Tephritidae; genus Bactrocera; species Bactrocera tryoni. Next base: position 58,798,170 of record NC_052501.1, on the reverse strand, counting down.
CAGATTTAATTGATTTTGCTGTAATCAAAAATATAGATAAAACGCACATAACAGCTGATACATGTACCGATCTATCTTCTGATCACTCTCATGTACTAATAAAGTTATGTGAGGCGCCGGGACATGATAATATTTCCCCAAAAATGCTAGTTGAGTTACCAATTATTGCTGTAGAGGTGCTCTCTTTGCTCCTCAATGCAATTCTTAGTTTCGGATACTATCCATTTTCATGGAAAAAGTCGCAGATTATCTTGATAGATAAACCTGGGAAAGACTTAACACGGCCGTCTTCATACAGACCAATCTGTCTTCTACCCTGTCTTTCAAAAGTATTTGAAAAAATATTACTATCAAAGATGTCTCCTTTCCTCCATGAAAATAATACAATGCCAATACATCAATTCGGTTTTCATGCGAAACATGGCACAATAGAGCAAGTAAATAGAATTACAGCTATAGTGAGCCGTAACAAATGCCACATTTTAGCATCAAGAATATTAGCGGAGCATTTAAGTTCTGTCGAAGAGTTGCTAGTGAACTGGCGTATAAGCGTGAATGAATAAAAGTGTAAGCATATTACATTTCTGCTAAGACCAAAGATGTGCTGTTATAAAGAATACTATTTTCAAAGAATACGAATATTTATTAATTGAGTTTTCCAAAGAATTGTTTGTCCAAGTGCATTTTCGCTAACGAAAATGCAACAGTTAATAAAATGTACCACTAATTCCACTAACGAAAATGCAACAGTCAACAACTCCGAAGAATTTTAATAATTTGTATTTATTGTTCATTCAAGTGCATTTCCGCTAACGAAAATGCAACAGTTAACAAAATGTATAATAACTTTATTAACTGTATTACTTTGCAAAATGCACAAGACACATTTCCTAAGAATTTTTACGCAAGCATTTATTTTTAAGTTATTGCAAGAAAGCAAAATATTAGTATTTAAGAAAGCACAAAATAAAACCGAATGCTGATTATCGATTAAACCTTCAACCCAGTTGTTTAATTTGTCGTTGTTCATCACTTCGGTGAAAAAACTGGCGCAGTCGGTAGGATACCCGTGTATCCTTGTGTGTAAAAATTTAAAATCAAGTTACATAGGAAAGGATATTGAATATTTCTATATTCGTAACGGGTAGAAAAAAAAAAAAATAAGAACAACGAATCCTTTAAAACATACAAAATATTTTTGCGAAAAAGTTTAGTGAGAGTGACATTTGAACTTCATAAGATTGAAGAACGAATCCTTTAAAACATACAAATTTTTCGAAAATAATACAAGAAGGGGGTGAAGAAAAGGGTAAAAAAGATTTACTCTTATCGATGATAATTTCAGACAACAACCGAAATATAAAGATATACCCATATTAACAACTCATCAGAAACCAACTGCATATCCTAATCAACTTTAAACTCAACATAGTGACAATATTTTTTCCATCCTTGGAAACACATCCAGATCAACTTCAAACCCAACACAGAGCCAGGCAGACAGCAATATAATATTCAACAACAACATCAGAAAGTGAGAATCCGATTAACTATATTATATATTATTATTATTATTATTAACTGTATGTAACTGATAAAATTAGCATAGAGTAAGAAATTGAAAGAAAATTAAAATATACGTCTGGAAAACAAGAAATCAAAAAGTTGCAAGAGCTCCTACATAAAGTAACCTTGATAAAAACCCAAGCAAAGAAACATTATTTAAAACATATTATTAGAGAGAATTTCTTTTTTCTTCCTCCCGAACCTATAAAAAAAAGGGAAATAAAATGGCAGTACCAGCTCAAAACATTCTTACTATAAACCCTTTAAAATATCTTAATAACTTACCTGAATTCTGTGGCGACTCAAGAGACTTGCAGACATTCACTACACTTATTAATCGAATACACTCACACCTACAAACATATGACGAACTGTCCCAACTAGTTTTTTCGGACTTAATAAAATCAAAGCTAAAAGGAAGAGCAAGACAGGCAATAGAAATAAACTGCCACGCGACCTCATGGACAGAGATTAAAAACATACTACAGAATAATTTCGGGGATAGACATTCTTGCGAAGAACTCTTTGACGAATTACGAAGCGTGACCTTTAGAACAAACACTTTAGATTTTTACAACGACATGAAAACCAGGTTACACAGGTTAAATAACAAATTAGTAACCATTTTAGGAGAAACCGAAGCAACTAGAGAGAGTGCGATGAACAACAAGCGCACTGCCCTCAATATCTTTAAAAACAAACTTCCTGAACCAATGAAATCAATCCTTTTCTGTAGGAACCCAGAAGACTTGGAACATGCTATGGACATACTGTTCCAAGCCGGGTACAGCACAGAATTTAAAACTCATTCAAGTAATAGGAATACTGACTATAGAAACAATACACAATACAATAAAAAAGACAGTAGGAATAGAACATAATACGGGAATTCCCAACAACTATTCAACAGAAGGAATTTCCAACCAATGCCCCAAAATAACGGAAGAAATTACCAACAATCCCAGTCATACCAACAAGCAAACCCACAAAACCCTAGTCCTCAAAACCCATCCTTCCAGAGACCAAATTTCAGAAACCAACCGGAACCTATGGACATAGGAAAAATAGAAGTGGCTGAAAATTTTCAGGAATCAGCCTCAAGAATAAATTACCATTTATAATAATAAAAACAAAGATAGGTTTTATAAGACTTATAATAGACACAGGCGCATCAAACTCCATTTTAAATCCGGGTATCTGCGACCCCAAAATAATTCATCCAACTAGCCCACTTTTAATTAAAACTCTCCAACATCGAATTTACGATGACAAAAAGGCAATAGTACCCATGTTCGAAGAATTTAGCGACATTGGAACTAATAAACCAATAGAGTTTTATATAATAAAATTTCATAACTTTTTTGACGGTCTAATAGGTAACGATATACATATTGAGACCACTAAATGCCTGTATCGATTATAAAAAGAACGAAATAAAGATCGGTAACAAGACACTCCCTATGCACTTCGAAAACGAAAACTTAATCGAAATAAAGAATCTAACCCATTGGCTGACCAAATTAGAATAGGGCACTTGAAACCCGAGAAAAGGTCACAATTGTTGCAAATAATAAAATATTATCGTAATATTTTTTACCAGGAAAATGAAGGACTTTCATTTACTTCAGCAAAAAAACATAGAATTAGAACTACAAACAACATACCTATATTTTCTAAGTCATATAGGTACCCATACGTACATAAGGAAGAAGTCACAGATCAAATCCAAGAAATGTTAAAACACGGGATAATTAAGAATAGCAATTCTCCCTACTCAGCCCCAATTTGGATCGTGCCAAAGAAGGCCGATGTCAGCAGGAAACCAAAGTGGAGACTTGTAATCGACTATCGTAAACTGAACGAAGTAACGATCGATGACAAGTTTCCCATCCCAAACATAGACGAGATTCTTGAAAAACTTGGAAGAAGCCAGTACTTCACTACACTCGATCTGGCGAAGGGTTTCCACCGAGATAGAGGAAGAAGACATCCACAAAACTGCATTTAGTGTCGAAGGAGGGCACTATGAATTTCTGCGAATACCTTTCGGACTAAAAACAGCCCCTGCAACGTTCCAGAGATTGATGAATAATCTACTCCAAGATTATATCAACAAAATCTGCCTAGTATACCTGGACGATATAATCATATTTTCAACATCCTTACAGGAACATATGAACTCACTTAGACTTATATTCGCAAGATTACAGGAGGCAAATTTAAAAGTCCAGCTAGATAAATCAGAATTTCTAAAAAAGGAAACAGAGTTCCTTGGGCACATAATTACAACGGAAGGAGTCAAGCCCAATCCTAAAAAGATAGAATGCGTTGTTAACTTCCCAATACCCAAAACAGCAAAACAGATCAAGCAATTCTTAGGGCTCACAGGCTACTACAGGAAGTTCATAAAGGACTACTCGGCTATAGCTAAACCAATGACTAGGTGCTTAAAGAAAGATTCACAGATAAATATAAATGACTCGGACTACGAAAAAAGTTTTAACACCCTCAAGACCCGACTAACACATGATCCGATATTAACATACCCAGACTTTTCTAAAACATTTACATTGACAACGGACGCGAGTAATTACGCTTTGGGAGCGGTACTTTCGCAAGAAAATCATCCAATATGCTACGCCAGTCGCACCCTTGATACGCATGAAACAAATTATAGCACAATAGAGAAGGAATTATTATTAGGAACGATTATGATATTAGGTACAAGAAAGGAATAAAGAATAATAATGCCGACGCCTTGTCAAGGATTGAAATTGAACCCAGCATTAATACACTAGAGTGCGACAGGGGAACGATAAAAAGTACTACTTCACCAATTAATATGTTTAAAAATCAAGTAGTTATAATGAAAACTACCTCTGGATCATTAAGAATAAAAAATAAATCTGTTTTTAAAAATAAAAGAAGAATAATTTTATGAAGGAAATGGACTGGGAAACAGCAATTACAATACTAAAGAATCATTTTAATCCAACACAACTGAATGCTATTTTTATCGAAGACGAATTTTATACTATGTTTAAAACTGTTTACGAAGAACTATTTTCAAATAACCTAAATTTTAAAGTACTTAGATCTACACTCATGACGGAAGACATAGAGGACGAAAATCGATTAACTGAAATTATTAAAAACGAACATCTTGACAAAAACCATAGAGGAATTCAGGCAGTATATAAAGAATTAATTACGCGAATTTACAATCCTAAATTAAAACAAAGGATAACTCAGTTCATAAATAACTGTGAAATTTGTAACTTAGAAAAATACGATAGGAAACCCCCGAAGATCCCTTACAAAATTACAGAAACTCCATCCAAACCTCTGGAAACATTACATATAGACGTATTTTATACTTTAGGTAAGAAACTTTTTATGACAGCAATTGATAAGTTTTCGAAGTTCGCGTTAGCATTTCAAATAAACGGTAGGAGTTGGACAGAATTTAAAACAAAACTTTTGCTGATAATCAATACTTATGGGAAAATAAATAAAATTGTTGTGGATAATGAACTAGGCTTTAAAGCTATACCGATGCAAGAATTTTTGAAAAAGGAGAACATAGATATTCACTATACTTCCAATAGTAACCATACGTCTAACGCCGACATTGAGAGACTACACAACACAATCAATGAGCACATGCGCTTGTTAAGGCACGATAAAGAAAACAAAGACGAAAGTATAGAAGATAAAATGATAAGAATAATAGGTTTTTATAATAATACAATACATAGCACGACCGGTATCAAACCGATTGATTTTGTAAATGGCAAAGTACATGAACATAGATACAAAGAAATTCATGATCTTATAAATTCAAAGAAAGAAAAGTACATTCAGAAGTTAAATGAAAACCGGAAGGATATAGAATTAGAAGGCGGACCAAATTACATTAGAGAGATAAGAGGAGGTAAAAATCACAGAAAATACAGGAAAATTAATGCTGAAAAAATAGATGATGACCACTTACAGATAACAGAAACTGGACATAAATATTATAAAGCTCACGTTAGACCTAAGAAGAAATACCAAGACTCAAACCATCGACCTACATGATGTATCGAACAATAATGGATACATACCGATAAAAACAGGAGAGACTAAAACTGTAGAACACTACATAAAAGTGCTACACATAATAAACACCACAGAATACGAACGAACTATGGAAATAATCAAAACCAACATTGACATCCTAAAGATATCCAGCAGCGAATCAAAAAAATTAATAAATACAATAAATAAGAACTTTATGCTATTAAGAGCAAAAATAGAAAACCTTAACCCACATTTCCGAAGGAAACGGGCTCTCTTAAACATTATAGGAAAAGGTCTAAAAATTATTGCAGGTACAATGGACAGTGACGATGAAGAACAAATAACTAAAACTCTTAAATTACTACATACGAACGATGAAAACTTAACTAACGAAATGAACAAACTAACCTATATAAACAATGTCATGAACTCCGAAATCCAGAATATAACTAACCACATAAACTATCAGCAAAACATTATTGGGGACTACTTAAACAAAGTCAATAATATTATAGGGAATAAAATTTCAACCATAGAGGACGAGATAACATTTATAGAGCACATATACCAGATTAACAACGACATCTCACTCCTACGGCATCACGTAGACGACATAGGACAGATTATTTTCTCCGGGAAACTGGGAATCATCCCCACAGATATTCTCAGCCAAACCGAACTCGAATTAATCACAGACTTCGACAGTTATACTAATATTAAAGTAGCCGTAGCACTTCACGAAGGAAATATTATAATAATTCTCTCTATACCACAATATTCGCAAGATTCACTATCCATGGTGGCATTCGTACCCATTCCTGACAAAAATAATAAATCCATAAAGGTTAGCCACTCTGATGTTCTCATAGATTCAGAAAGCAATATTTATAGCACATACATATATTAAAGATAATCTAAAAAGAAATCGTATAAAAATTAACGATGATTGTTTAAACAAAATACTAAACTTTGAAGAAGCTTATTGCAAAATGCAAACATTAAATACAGAAGAGATAAGCGAAATAATTCCTGGAGTACTAATTCTTAAACATTTTAACAGCACAATATCCCATAACTGCAACAAAGCTAAATTAAACATTTCAGGAAATTACTTAATCAAATTCGAAAGTTGTGAAATAAACGTCAAAATAAAAATACAAGACAAGTTTATTCTACCTAATATCATTACAAAAATTAAAGACAATAGTAATACAACACTAGCAGACATAAAAATTGAATCTTTATATCTGAAGCAAATAGAATACGAAGAAACACTGAAAAATATACTATATACAGATAAGAACTCAAAAATACTTAGTTTTGGTATAGATATCTCAATTATTATATCAATATGTATCTTAATTATTTTTATATACCTCTTTAAGAATACAAAACAAGTAAGGAAGGGCTAAGTTAGGGTGTCACCGAACATTTTATACTCTCGCATGATAAAGTGATAATCGAGATTTCATTATACGTCATTTACATATTTTTCAAATACCGTATTTTTGTAAAGTTTTATTCCGCTATCATCATTGGTTCCTAATGTACTATATATTATACAGAGAATGCATCAGATGGAATTCAAAATAGCGTTATATTGGAAGAAGGCGTGGTTGTGAACCGATTTCACCTATATTTCGTACATGTCATCAGGCTGTTAAGAAAATATTATATACCGAATTTCATTTAAATCGGTCTAGTAGTTCCTGAGATATGGTTTTAGGTCAATAAGTGGGCGAGGCCACGCCCATTTTCAATTTTTAAAAAAAGCCTGGGTGCAGCTTCCTTCTGCAATTTCTTCCGTAAAATTTAGTGTTTCTGACGTTTTTTGTTAGCCGGTTAACGCACTTTTCGTGATTTTAAACATAACCTTTGTATGGGAGGTGGGCGTGGTTATTATCCGATTTCTTCCATTTTTGAACTATATATGTAAATGATGGGTTGACATAGCTATAGTAGTTTCCGAGATATGTACAAAAAACTTAGTAGGGGGCGGGGCCACGCCCACTTTTCCAAAAAAATTGCGTCCACATATGTCCCTCCCTAATGCGATCCTTTGTGCCAAATTTCACTTTAATATCTTTATTTATGGCTTAGTTATGACATTTTATAGGTTTTCGGTTTCCGCCATTTTGTTGGCGTGGCAGTTGGCCGATTTTACCCATCTTCGAACTTAACCTTCTTATGGAGCCAAGGAATACGTGTACCAAGTTTCATCATGATATCTCAATTTTTACTCAAGTTACAGCTTGCACGGACGGACGGACGGACAGACGGACGGACGGACAGACAGACATCCGGATTTCGACTCTACTCGTCACCCTGATCACTTTGGTATATATAACCCTATATCTGACTCTTTTAGTTTTAGGACTTACAAACAACCGTTATGTGAACAAAACTATAATACTCTCCTTAGCAACATTGTTGCGAGAGTATAAACATATATTCCAAATGTACAATTAAAAAATGAAACTACTATAAACAATCCGGCAAAGATAATATAATTTCGTCGGAGCCTCAAACTAACGGTGGGGGTGTTATAAAGAATACTATTTTCAAAGAATACGAATATTTATTAATTGAGTTTTCCAAAGAATTGTTTGTCCAAGTGCATTTTCGCTAATGAAAATGCAATAGTTAATAAAATGTACCACTAATTCCACTAACGAAAATGCAACAGTCAAGCTGATTATCGATTAAACCTTCAACCCAGTAGTTTAATTTGTCGTTGTTCATCACTTCGGTGAAAAAAGTATGTGCCCGGGAGTAAAAATAAACAATATTTTAGTACCCCAAGCGAACGAAGGAACATATCTTGGTATTCCCCTAGATAGAAGGCTCACGTGGAGAAAATACATCTCTAGTAAAATAACATGTATGAAGATAAGAGCTGCAAATTTAAATTGGCTTTTAATTAAAAACTCCAAACTTAGCCCAGACAAAAAAGTGCTTTTATATTATGCGGTCATTAAGCCGATTTGGATGTATGGCATTCAACTGTGGGGTACGACCTGTGCAACTAATATTGATATAATACAAAGGTTCCAATCAAAAATGCTTAGAACAATCACGTGTTCACCATGGTACATGCTTAACGAAAATATCCATAAAGACGATTCAACCCATATTTCACACACAGGCATGTCATTGTAAGGAAAATATTATTCCTGAATTTCAATTATACATATATCTCACATATAGACCGATATTTTCTTTCAAAATTCAACTATATATACTGGGGTCCACATATTCGGTACCTAGGTGCTTAAACAGTTTTCGGAATTTTTTAACGACAAATTTTAACCCGTTGTACTGGAAAGTGAAAGAATCAAATGGAATTTAAAATTGTGTTATATGGGAAGTAAGCGTGGTTGTATTCCGATTTTGCTCATTTTCGCACTGTGACATAGGAATATGAGTATGAGTATTGTTGTTGTTGTTTTAGTGGTTTAGGAGATATGTATGTAGGAGACGTACACGGACGGACAACTCGAAGCGGACAGACATATTAATATTAATATATATAAATATATTATTATTTACTTAAATTTCTAACTAAACATCTATTACTTACATTTTTAACTTAAACTACATAAATACGAAAGAATGCAACCATGCTATAGTAGCCATAGTCAACCCCAACTTGACGAATATGCTAGACGCGTACTCGACAACGGATAAACTGGACAGTTGCTTTTTGAATGTGAATAAAGATACATCTAAATTAATATATACTTGCTTACTACAAATTCTGTGTCTACTTATTTCCTACAAATTTTGGGGGCTCAACCGGGATTTGAATATTTGAGCCAAGAAAGCGCGATGAATAAAGTGCAAATGCCGCGTGAATAAAAATTGAGACATTCGGGAAGTTTTAAAATGCGAAAGCTTCACATTGTGTAAGCTAATAAGTTTTATGAAGTACATTAATGGTGTACGTGAATTTATTTCACATATTGTAAAAATACAGTGAAAATCGTGAGAAAATTGCGATACTTGAGTACAAATTGATACCAATTTTATGAAATATGGTACATTTTGCAAATGGTAGACATAGTTCGAAAAATTTTCTCGAACTCCAATATTTGAAGTGACGGTTGAAATTTAAATTTCAAGAAACCGAAGTGCATTTTCGATGAGAGAAAAAAAAAACAAAACACGAAGTTAAAACCTAAAAACGATGCAGTGTAAGCCGCACAGTATTATACTGCAAACGAAATAGAAATAGTGACAGAGTACTAAAAGCAGTGTGACAGTGGAAAGTGCTAAAAGTTTAAAAGAGCATGCAAGATACTAGATGTGAAAACTATCGAAGGTTGAATCACATATACACCGCACAGCAACGTATTGAGACAGCAGTAGTGATTGTAAGGCGAATAGGCTTTACTACCATAAGTGTTGAAAAGGATAAGCAGAAGTAAATTTAATTGAGACGAAGCAGAAGAAAGACAGCAGCAGTAGTAGCAGCACAGCAACTTACTGATAGCAGCAAAGTTCAGATAGAAAGAGCAAAGAAAGGCGAGCAATAACTATACCGAAGTCACATCGGTATAAGTCCAACAGCTTCACCAAGAAGAGCAGTAACATCGACAGCAGGAAAGTATAAGAGCAAAGCTGTAGAAGTGTAAAAGTGTAAACACAATGGCTACGACAGACTGTAAACAACATCTGTCAAATATTAAAATACACACGTTCTTATGGGCAGTGTTATTTTGACAGCTGCACGACTACACGACTGCAGGCCGACAGTTGTCGTTCTCGCTAACTTCAATATCCTCCTATTTTTGCCAACGACAGTACGACGACAGTAGAGTTGACAGTAGAATGGATGATAGAAAGAGGAGGTAGAGTGGTGATGCCACTAATATGTAAAATGTAAAATTATTCACAGCTCTAACAAACTTGATGTTATTTTACAAATAAAAGCATAAAATAGCTATATTATAGCTCTATTATATCTTTTGTAATAACAATTGATAATTTAAAGCAAAAATATTGACCTATTTACTTATTTTTTGCATAAAAAATTTCACTTTGAACAAAATACACAAACGTTGTTTTGTGTACATGCCGGCCATTGTGTTGTTGTTGCTTCTCAAAATCTACTGAACTTGGTTGACATGTGGTTTCAACAAGATGGCGCTACATGCCACACAGCTCGCGATTCTATGGCCATTTTGAGGGAAAACTTCGGAGAACAATTCATCTCAAGAAATGGACCCGTAAGTTGGCCACCAAGATCATGCGATTTAACGCCTTTAGACTATTTTTTGTGGGGCTACGTCAAGTCTAAAGTCTACAGAAATAAGCCAGCAACTATTCCAGCTTTGGAAGACAACATTTCCGAAGAAATTCGGGCTATTCCGGCCGAAATGCTCGAAAAAGTTGCCCAAAGGTGGACTTTCCGAATGGACCACCTAAGACGCAGCCGCGGTCAACATTTAAATGAAATTATCTTCAAAAAGTAAATGTCATGAACCAATCTAACGTTTCAAATAAAGAACCGATGAGATTTTGCAAATTTTATGCGTTTTTTTTTTTAAAAAGTTATCAAGCTCTTAAAAAATCACCCGATAGTAAGATGAACAACGACGTTTTCAGTTCACTGTCGTGCCGCTGCAGTCTGTCGTAGCCATTGTGTTTACACTTTAAAAGGCAGCTAGAAAGGAGTGCTTTACAATTAAGGCGAATCACAAAATACGAAGAGTATCGAAAGTCAAATCGGTATTAGTCGTACAACTTCACCGAGGAGAGCAGCAACGGCGATAGCAGAGATCAGCAGAAAACGTAGATAAGTAATGCGTATAAGTATAAGTAGCAGAGAAGAGGCGAGTATTATAATATTTAAAGATAAAACAGTATCAATAGAGTATCAGAATTAATAAAAGTTATCAGAATTAAAGGAACAGAAAACTAGAGCGAAGCTAAAGAAGGCAAAATAACTTCTACCTGAGAATAGCCATAGCAAAAGAAAAGAAAATTTTTCATTGCATTCAATTTAAAAGCGGAAATTGAGCTAATGTTATATCGAACCAAAGTCAATGAAATATGTAAATGGACTTAAATTAATTTGGCACATACATTTCTAATTAACTATTAACTACGAAAACTTACATATATTTACTATACTTAAACATTACATAGAAAAAAATATACATACATATGTGTGTATATGTATGTTAACTATGTCAAACATTTGAAATTGAATTCATTAAATAACATAGTTTTAGCAGGAACTATCCATTTTTATTAACTTACTTTTATATTTTGCCACATACCACGTATTATATTTCAACTGAAACACAAAATTTTACCACATAAATAATTTAAAATTCTTTGTACTAATCATAAGTTGTGTAATAATCTGTAAGACCATGGACGCTCAAACGATTTTAGGTTTGACAGTAGTAAATTTGAAAGACAATTTAAGACAGGTTGGTTTAAGTATTCAAGGACGAAAGACTTCTTCGTCACTACGGTCTCTTACAGAGTGAAGAAGAAGAGAGTGAAGAAGAACCCATATACGAGGAACCATCGATTCCCGTACCACAAACCATACAAACCGTAGTTATGAAAAATAATTTTACATTAAAAGACATTCAAGACAGTTTACCTTCGTTTACTGATACAGACACATTAGACGTTCGTGTCTGGGTTAAAAAGTTTGAAGATAATGCACTAACATTAGGGTGTACAGAGCTCCAGAAACATGTTTACGGGAAACAATTGCTAAAGGGAGCAGCAAAACTATTTTTGCGAAGTCAAGAGGGTATAAGCGATTGGAATTCGCTGAAATCTACAATTATAGACGAGTTTGGCACAAAACTGTCTGCGTTAAATGTTCATCGAATGCTGCAAAATCGGCGAAAGAGGTATAGTGAATAATTTAAAGAGTATTTATATACACTGATGGAAATAGGAAAACCCATAAAGTTAGATGAAGTCAGCCTGATAGGTTATTTTGTTGAAGATATTCCTGATACTAGGCCAAACAAAACCATTTTATACCAGTCGCAGTGTATCAAGGATTTGAAAGAAAATTTGAAAGTGTATGAAAGAGTGCATGGTTCGCGACAGTCGACGAACAAATCGCAGTATACACAGAATATAGCGAAACCATCAACTACTCAAAGCGGTAGCGAAAGCGTTAAGAAATGTTTTAAATGTTCAGCAACTTCACATTTAGCAAAAGATTGTAAAAAAGGGGAAAAACAATATAAATGTTTTAAGTGTGGTGAAGTAGGACACCGAAGTTTCGAATGCAAGAGCGGTGGTGGAAAAAATATTAAAACAGAGAAGGGTACGGTTAATGCCATGTTTAATGCACCTTTGAATCCGGTCAGTGGTTTAATTTTTAAGAAAATTCAATTAGATGGCATATCAGTCGACGCTATGGTAGACACTGGGTCTGATTTGAGTTTATTGCGAAACGACATTTTTACCAAGCTGAATTGCCCACAGTTAAGTAGCGACAAACGTAGATTAATAGGAATAAAAGAAAGCGAACTGACTACATTAGGCAGCATTACACGGGAAATCAGTGTAGATAATATTAAAATAGACGTAACCTTACATGTAGCTAAAAGCGAAGATTTGCGTTTTGAAGCTGTACTTGGCAATGATGTTCTTAAAAAAGCAGATATTTCGTTTGAAGAGGGTATTGCTACATTTAAAATTAAAAATAGAAAAGTTAATGAACAGGTAAAAAATGAAAAAGTTGACAGGCAAGAAACGGAAGTCACAGACTTTTTTTTGCGCTGGATTTGACCAACGGATTTTTTCACGTACCTGTTGAACCAAATTCCAAGCGGAACACGTCTTTTGTTACGCACCGTGGTCAATTTGAATTTAATTTTGTCCCATTTGGAATCTGTAATTCTCCCGCAGTATTTTGTAGGTATATTTCAGCTATTTTTCGTGACTTGGTCCAAGCAGGAGTCATCGTTGTTTATATGGACGATATAATTATACCGTCACAAAATGAAGAAGAGGCAATAAAAAAATTAGAATGCGTTTTGAAAAGAGCAGAGAATTTTGGCTTAGAGATTAAGTGGCAAAAGTGCCAATTTTTAATGAAGCGAATAAACTTTTTAGGGTACGTTATTGATGAAGATGGTATCAGACCATCAAATGATAAAGTAAGGTCCGTTCAGTCATTTCCACTACCACATGATAAGAAATCACTTCAAAGATTTTTGGGCCTTACCTCATACTTTAGACGCTTTATAGAAGGATATGCGGTGGTTGCGAGGCCATTAAGTGATTTACTAAGAAAAGACGTCGATTTTCAATTCAAAGAAGAGCAGACAATTGCAGTTCATCAGCTTAAATTATCTCTTATAAGTGCACCAGTTTTGAAGCTGTATAATCCCAGTGCTCAAACTGAGATACACACAGACGCTAGTAGACACGGCTATGGGGGGTGTTCTTTTACAAAAAGACGTAGACGACCAGCAATTTCATCCCATACAATTTATGAGTCGCAAAACTAGACCAGAACAGCAAAGGTACCATTCGTATGAGCTTGAAGTTCTTGCGATCATAGAAGCGTTGAAGAATTGGAGAATATACGTTCTAGGCAAAAAATTTAAAATAGTGAGTGACTGCAATGCGTTTGCTTTAACTATGAAGAAGAAAGAAGTACCTTTAAGAGTCGCTCGTTGGACTATGTACCTTCAGGACTTCGACTACGAAATTGAGCATAGACCTGGTACGAAAATGAAACACGTTGATGCTATTAGCCGAATGACATCAATGCTGTTAGAAGATTCGCTAAGTTTTCGTTTACGGCAAGCACAGCAAAGTGATGATTGGGTAAATGCGGTAACTAGAGTTTTAGAATGCAGTACATACGAAGATTTTTATTTGAAAAACGGTATTTTGTATAAGGACCCAGTAAAAGAGTTAGTGGTGGTACCGCAAACAATGGAAGAAGAAATAATTCGAACAGCGCATAGTCAGGGGCATTGGTCAACAAAAAAGACACAAGATTATGTTGAAAAATCATTCTATATCCCACAGATAGGACCTAAAGTTGCGAAAGTTATAAAAAGTTGTATCGAATGCATTATAAGGGAAGCAAAATCGGGGAAAAGAGAAGGTTTACTTTCTCCCATAGTTAAAGATGATAAACCGTTAATGACATATCATTTGGACCACTTAGGCCCAATGGAAACGACGCATAAAAAATACAATCATTTGTTTGTTGTGGTTGACGCTTTTAGCAAGTTTGTATGGCTTTACCCTACCAGGAGCACAGACGCAACATCCGTAATAGGACGTTTAGAAAAACAAGCATCGATATTTGGTAATCCCCAAAGAATAATAACCGACAGAGGCACGGCTTTCACAGCCAAAAGCTTTGAAGAATATTGTAGCAAGGAAGGCATGCAGCAACTTCTAATTGCAACAGGTGTTCCACGGGGAAATGGCCAAGTAGAACGAATAAATCGCATCATTATTTCACTTTTGACTAAATTATGTCACAATAATTCTGAAAATTGGTACAATCCCGTATATAGAGTCCAGAATTTAATAAATAATACACCACCGAGAAGTACAGGTGTAGCTCCATTCAAAATAATAACTTGCTTAGACATGCGCATACCTGAAGATATAGGACTTAGAAGATTATTAGATGAAGCATTGTTAAAGGAATTAAAAGCCGAACGCGAAAGTGTGAGGAATAAAGCTAAAAAAAATATATCAAAAATTCAGGAAGAAAATAGGCGCACTTTTAATTCGAAACGTAAAAAGGAAACAGAATACAAAATAGGCGATTTAGTAGCAATTAAGCGGACGCAGTTTGGACCAGGTCTAAAAATTAAAGCGAAATTCCTCGGTCCGTATTCCGTTAAGAAAAATCTAGGGCACGGAAGATATGACGTTGGAAAAGTAGGCGACCACGAACGTCCTCATAAAACCACAACGATAGCTGAATTCATGAAATCATGGACTCCTTCGTTCGGGTCGAACGACAGTTCAGGACGGGCGAATGTAGGAGACGTACACGGACGGACAACTCGAAGCGGACAGACATATTAATATTAATATACATAAATATATTATTATTTACTTAAATTTCTAACTAAACATATATTACTTACATTTTTAACTTAAACTATATAAATACGAAAGAATGCAACCATGCTAGACGCGTACTCGACAACGGATAAACTGGACAGTTGCTTTTTGAATGTGAATAAAGATACATCTAAATTAATATATACTTGCTTACTACAAATTCTGCGTCTACTTATTTCCTACATGTATGTTCATTAAACTTATCAGAGTGCTCTTTAAATTTTTTTCGCACGGGTATTCCTTGCTATCCTTGCACTTTATAGGTTTTCAGTTAATGGCATCTTGTGGGCTCGTAATTTATTTCTTACTAAGGAACGCGCATACCATATTTCATCCAGAAAACAGACAGTTACCCGGACTTCAACTCGACTCGTCGTCCTGATAATTTATATATATGTACATAACAATATCGTGATAGATTCACGATTAAATTTAGATGGTAAGTATAGGGTTTTTCAATACGGCATTGCAAAAGTAGACCGATAGAACAACGTGAAACGATATTCGTTTTAACACGAAATTCGGAGTCAGTAGCCTCAACTTTAAGAGCGGAGTTTTCAATAAGAGCGCTACAAATTTTTTTTTAAATAAAACAAAAACTGTTTGGGATATACATGAAACTCTTTATTCCTGTGTGTTTAAATGAGTTAAGCATTCACCCCCTCTGCCCGGTAAAACTGGCGCTTCCTAATACAACAGCGCAATTCACCACAGCTGATGACACTACAACACAACTCACCACACCTGTACCCTACCCACTAAACAAAAAGGATGGACAACAGAATAGAACACATAATTCGAGGCATGAGCGCTACGTCAAGTCATCGATCCATCAGTAACCACCGGGCTACATTCGAAAAAAAAACATCATTTCACGGTCCTGAAACTGGACACCGTCTCTTCGACTTTCTATTGATAATCTTTTTACATATATGTATGTATTTATATTCGGCATTTATATTATACGTTACATATTTTGTTACTTGCTAAATTAAACTGAATTTAAACATAAATTGCACTTGCAGTCTTTAATTAACACAAAGTGGCAGAGTGAATAGTTTTAAATCAACTAGTGGGTATATTTTAGTCATGGTCCTTCGAGCCTCAAAGAAAGGCCTAGTGGAGAAACAAAAACCACAATATACATATAAATATACCTGTGTGGTGAACAAAAAAAAAACAGTGTGCAAAAAAAAACATATCCATATATTTATGTACATATAAATAATAAACAAACAAAGAATCAACAGAAGGTGCAGTGCAGTGAACAAACAAAACAAATAAAAACAAAAACAAAGTGCATTTTAAACATTAAGTGACAAAAAAAATGTTCAAACATAATTAACATATACTCGTACAACAGAAAGACACAAAACAAAAAATCAAGTGTGGTGACTCCGAGTACCAAGTGAGCGTATCAAGTCCTATTATATATTATATGCACATGTGTATGTATGTATAGATAGGTATATAAAACATATAACACATTCCATTTAACAATTTAATGCGGTTACCAAACGGTGCTAATTTTCGAGTTTAATTTACCGGAAAACCCGAAAACTGTTCAGTATAATGTATATACACATATGCATACATACATACATAAATATAAATATCAAATTTTTCGATGCCTACGTACTAGCTTATCTTCGTGTATTTAAATACACATATTAACAAATACAAAAAAAGTTGTTGTGCTCGCACATAGTCACATATTCTAAGTCCACATTGGCAATTATTCGGCAATACCCCTTGTTTTTTGGCAAACAAAAACAAGGAGGATTGCATACAAAAAGCGAACTGATCTCTCTAACGAGCTCTTAATTGCTTAAGAACAAAAACATAATTATAAATACATAGAAACAAATTGGGCATACTAATGTAAAAAGCGCATTGATCTCTTAAACGAGCTCACAATTGCACAAAACATAAGCACCTACGTATATGGGGTGTACCTAAATATAAAATATTTGAAAATCAAATATTTTAATATATAAAAATCGCGGCTTTTAATGGTAATTAACTATTCACACATATATTTAAAATTAAATAAATAAAAATAATATTGCATTAACATTGCAAGTAAATAAAATACGATATTAATAAAAAAGACGTTTTTTACCGATATAATCAAAAAAAAAATGGTTAATAACGAAGAAAATCAAAATACACCTGCAGGAGCTACACGCTCAAAACAGGTTGTTAAATTCATTTCACAAAGTGACAGTTTAACAACTGCACTAGATTTGCCTCTTCACCGATTCAAGAAAACTCTGAATCGTTATTAGAATTGTAGATTCTGACGATTCAGATCTACCACAAAATTTTAAATTATCTGCTTACGCTATATACGAAAACTGCTTAGACCAGTACGAAGAAACAAAAGCTATGATCTCCGATCAACTAAAGCTAATTAAACCAATTGCAGAGATGCCACAAAGAGACAATCAAAAGGCAAGTTCAGGCATCCACCTCGAGGTGCATGGGACACAGAAACATTTTATGGAGGTTATGAAGATTGGCCGTCCTTCCGGGACATGTTTACAGCCGTTTACATCAACCATCCAGAACTATCAAAAGCACAAAAATTGTATCACCTCAGATACAAAACCAAAGGTCAAGCAGGCGAAATAGTCCAACAGTTCGCATTAAATGACGATAACTTCAATTTGGCTTGGGAAGCTCTAAAAGCTAGATACGAAAACGAAAGAGAACTGGTGGATAAACAAGTAACGACATATTAAACTTGCCTAAAATTAAGAAAGAAACAAGTTAAGAATTTGTAAGACTACAATCTACTGTTTCTAATTGTTTGTCGATTCTGTCGACACAAAATATTCCCACAGACTGCTGGGGCCCAATTCTGGTAAACATTTGCACCGCCGCATTGCCAGTAAAGTCGTTACTTCTATGGGAGCAATCGCTCTCATCACGAAAAAAAGAAGTGCCCCACATGGGAACGAATCAATGATTTTTGAACTACCCAGTACGAAATCGCTGAAAGGGTAGGAAAAAAACTAATTAAATCGAAATATGTTCAAAACGACCTAAAAAAAGCTTCACTACACCCCAAGTTAGTAGCAAAATCAATTTAAACTGAAGCTTTAACAAAACATAATCGTTCAGATCCGAACAGAAAAAACATACGTCATGCGAACTATGCACAAGAGGGTATAAACTGATATCTGGCGAGAAGTTTAAAAAACTAAAAATTAATGAAAAAACAATTTCGTGAGATCAAAAAAATTATGCACAAATTGTTTGTCACATGCGCACATATATAACAAGTAAGGAAGGGCTAAGTTTAAGGGTGTCACCGAACATTTTATACTCTCGCATGATAATGTAATAATCGAGATTTCATTATACGTCATTTACATATTTTTCAAATACCGTATTTTTGTAAAGTTTTATTCCGCTATCATCATTGGTTCCTAATGTACATATGTACATATAAGTTAGCAACAGTAACATTTAAACACGCGCATCCGTTCTACTCGCGAAAAGTGCTGACGATGCGTCTAGCGCAGTGTGGCGTGATTCCCTGGAAATCCAGCGGAATGTGGGAATCGATGTCAGCAGAACTGCAGGCACATTAAGTTATGTTAAGAATTATAAAATTTGTTAAGTTCAGAGTTAAGCGACCGGTTGAACAATAAAGGTCGTAAGACCGGAAAAATAAATTTTTTTCTTACTTTTGACAAGTAAATTCATAACTGGCGCCCGAGCTAAAATAAGCTTCTACGTCGCGAAGGAAAACAAAAGGCGTTGAGAATCCTTCTTCGGAGAAAGTGGAGTGATAATAAAAACAACTGTGCTAGTGTGAGATCAGGCCCCTTATTAGCAGAGCAAAAAGGACGCGTTGGACGCAAGCCAACTCATCAGCACCTATCAACATTAACAACCAACAATATCAAGAGGCAAAGAATGAAAGTCGTTATTGTATTGTAAGTTAAGTGATAATTACTAATTAAGAACATTAAGTGAAACCCAGATTGTGAAATTTTTTTTTTACCAAACTAAAATTGAAATAAAACCATTAAGCATTAATTTGTAAGTGCAAAAACTGAAACGTTATTGAAATAGAAAAGAAACCGATACGTAAAGAGTAGTGGACAGTGAGAAAAAATATAAAACGAACTCTTTAACTGACACAACAAAATAAACAATGTCGAACCCAAATAATCTGGTTCGTCCAGCAGTAATCAGGGCGAATGATCCTGCAGGAAATTCAGGATCAGCTAACGTTACAATAAACGAGGATGACCTCGTAAACCTAATAGGAAGGGTAGCTTTAGACGGGTTAAACAGGCAGGTGCCCAGCATAGTTAGGGCAACCCTTAACCCGAATGCGGGCTTAGCAGACACTTGCGACCAAACCATCAATATAGAACATGCAAGCAACTTATCAGATTTAGACAAGATACCTGATGTAGTAAAATGTTTACGCGAATTCTCGGGAAATCCCGCCGAATTCAATTCATGGAAAAAAGGTGTAAATCGAATATTAAATATTTACGAAGCGAGTAAGGGCACACCTAAATTCTACGGAATCCTTAACGTGATAAGGAATAAAATCGTCGGCAACGCGGATGCTGCCCTCGAGTCATACAATACACCCTTAGACTGCTATTTGTAAGTGTCTAACTTTACATTACGCCGACAAGCGTGATGTATCCACCCTAGAATACCAAATGACTTCTTTGGTTCAGGGAAATAGGTCAATTGAAGAATTTTACCAGGCCGTTTATTCCAATTTATCTTTAATACTTAATAAGCTAGGCTGTATGGAGGTGGGTAGCGAGGCTCGTAATCTTCTTACTCACACATACAGAAACAAGGCGCTAGATACGTTTGTGCGCGGCCTCAACGGCGACTTGCCTAAACTATTGGGCATGAAGGAACCAATGGATCTGCCCCAAACATTACACTTGTGCTTGAAGTTGGAAAATCAGGGATTCTGCACACGGTATGCACACAACACCAATATGGATCGTAGAGGGATGCAGCGAAACACCGCACCACCTTTACCTTCAAGAAATTTTCGGAGGCAAGTAAACCAACAAAATTTCTTCCCCGAAATTGCTTACTTACCACAGCCACAACCACAACTTATTTCACATAACCTTCCAAATCAAAGATTTGATCGGAACTTAAATGCACAAACACACTTTAACTAACCGCCTATGCGCCCCCCAAAACCGCCGATGCCTATGGAGGTAGATGAAACTTTGCGCTCGCGCCGCATTGACTATATGAACCGGCCACAAAATAATCAATTATTCGGCAAAAGGCCACCACAGACCACTTCTGAAAGAAATCTCAAGCCACAAAAGGCACAACGTAATTTTCATATAAGTAATACTCCAAGCGCTACCTCGAACACTAACTCAGAAGTGTGGCGGAAGACAATATACAGGATGAAGGACAATATTACGAATATAGCGATATTCATTTTTTAGGTTAAAAAGCTCTTCGTTGCCTTACTTTGAATGCCGCACAAAGAGCGGCGAAGTATTCAAATTTTTAATTGACACTGGCTCCAGCCAGAATTATATTCAACCCAATTTAGCAAAAAAAGTACTAGAAAACAAAGATATATTTTTAGCGAAAACTATTGCTGGTGATATAGAAATAAAACACCACACATTTTTACAGCTTTTTAATCAAACAGAAACTTTAAAATTCTTTATACTACCCCCTTTAAGAACTTTTCATGGCATTTTGGGCTATGATAGCTTTCGGCAGCTAGATGCTGTAATTAACATTAGAGAGGGAACCTTGACAATTAAAAATAATTTGAAAATATTAATTAAAGAATTAAAAACAGATGCAGTAAATGCTATCAAAATACACGATGACAACATTACTCCCCATCAAAAAATAGCTCTACAGAAATTGGTTACAGAGCATCCTAATTTATTTTCAGAACCGGATGAACGGTTAACTTATACTACCAAGGTAGTGGGAGAGATCAGAACGTCATCCGATTCTCCAATATATAGTAAGTTTTATCCATATCCAGCATCGCTTAGAGGCGAAGTAGAGAAACAGGTGGAAAAACTACTAACCATCCAGATCCCCCTATAATTCCCCTGTGTGGATCGTGGCGAAAAAACCCGATTCCAGTGGAAATAAACAGTATAGGTTAGGGATCGATTATAGAAAATTAAATAGTTTAACTATAGCGGATAAATATCCGATACCCGAAATAGAGGATATGTTATCGCATTTAGGCGCAAATTCGTTTTTTACCACGCTAGACCTCAAAAGTGGGTTCCATCAGATCCCACTAAAGCCGTCAGACATAGAAAAAACGGCATTTTCGGTGAATAATGGGAAGTTCGACTTTACTCGGCTACCATTTGGGCTGAAAAATGCCCCCGCCATTTTCCAGCGTACACTTGACGATATCCTCCATGAACATATAGGCAGGATTTGCTATGTGTATATAGATGATATCATAATATTCGGAAAATCTGAAGAAGAACACTTACAGAATCTTCGAAAAGTTTTCGAAACTTTAGAGGAAGCAAATATGAAAATTCAACTGGACAAATGTCACTTTTTTCAAAAAGATGTAGAATTTTTAGGATTTATAGTATCACAAGAGGGCATTAGAACTAACCCAAAAAAGGTAGAAGCAATTACTAATTTTCCCGAACCCAAAAATATTAAAGAATTGCGTTCATTTTTAGGCCTATCCGGTTATTATCGTAGATTTATTCGCGATTACGCGAAATTAGCAAAGCCATTAACAATCTTACTAAGAGGCGAGGAAGGCCAAATTTCAAAAAACAAGTCCGCAAAAGTACCGATTGAATTCAATGAACAAGCTAAAGAAGCATTTCAGAAAATTAAAAATACATTGGTTTCGGATGAGGTAATTTTAAATTTTCCAAATTACAATAACGATTTTGAGCTCACAACTGATGCCTCAAATTTTGCACTTGGTGCCGTTCTTTCCCAAAGTGGAAAACCTATTTCTTTTATTTCGCGAACTTTAAGTAAGGCGGAGGAACATTACCATTGTCTGGGCATTATCCACTCTACGGAATTTTTTGTACGGGCACGATAAGGTCAAAATCTTTACAGACCATCAGCCCCTAACTTTTGCTTTAAGCAACAAAAATACAAATAGTAAAATGAAACGATGGAAGGCAGAACTAGAAGAGTATAATCACGAAATATTTCATAAAACTGGTCGAACTAACGTTGTGGCTGATGCACTATCACGAATTACAGCACAGCAACAAATAAATTCAATGTCGGTTATGACGCATAGCGATGACAGCTCAGGTCAAAACTTAATTCAATTCGTGGATGTACCTATCAACGTCTTCAAAAATCAGATATTTTTCAATTGGTCTACAGAATCAAGCTATAAATTTCAAATTGTTTTTCCAACTATTCACCGTCACACTATAACAGAAATAGAATTTTCCGAGGAGACAATCAACCAACCGAACCAATAATGGGAATAATACAAGAAGTTTTTTCAATCCACTTCAATAAATATCGTATTAGGTTTGCACGAAGAAAGGTAGAAGATGTATTAGAAGAACAAAGGCAGGAAGAAATTATCATAGAAACACACAGAAGAGCTCATCGTAATGGTAGAGAGAATAAATCTCATATACTAGAGAAATATTTTTTCCCCAGCATGAATAACAAAATAAATAAAATAGTCAAACAATGTAGTATTTGTAAAACAAATAAGTACGATAGACACCCTAATAAGCCCATCTTAAAAGAGACACCTATCCCCTCATATGCAGGACATATAGTGCATATAGACATTTACAAAACGGAAGGCAATCTTGTGCTCACTGCTGTCGATAAATTCTCAAAATATGCGCAGGTAAAACCAATAAAATCAAAAGCTACTCAAGACATAAAAGAACCTCTAAGGGAACTTCTCTTTCAGTTTGGAGTACCCAAAACTGTAATTTTTGATAACGAAAGGGCATTCAATTCAGCGACTATTACTTTTATGTTGGAAGACATATTAAACATTCAAATTTTCAAATCTCCGCCATATAAAAGTGCAGTGAATGGTCAAGTCGAGAGATTTCATTCAACACTTTCCGAGATTATGCGTTGCCTAAAAGCAGAAAATCGAGATCAATCATTTGCACAACTTTTAGACAGAGCTGTCTATGAATATAATTACTCAATTCACAGCACAATTAATAATAGACCAATAGAAATTTTTTTCAGTCGTACGATAAGCACAGACCCCGAACAATTCGAAAAAGCTAGATTAGATAATATTCAAAGAAGAGATAAACAACAACAAGATCTTAAAAATCACAATAGCAAATTACAACCAATTATTGATTATAATCCAGGAGAAACGATTTACATGAAGGTCCACAGTAGGTTAGGATCTAAAATCTCACCTAAGTATAAAAAAGAAGTAGTTAAGGAAAACAGGTCGACTACGGTACTGACCGAGTCAAGTAGGGTAGTTCATAAGAGTAATATTAAAAGCTAAGCAATAAAATTAAATGAAATAGGCGCATTTTCTAAATTTTTTCTTTTCGCAGACTAACGCTTACAGCGGCAACAATGGCTCTGACCGACTTCCAAATTACAGACTTCTCAACAGCTCATATAATTACAATAAGCAAAGGACTGGCCAAAATACAAGACGTAACGTTTAAATTAATACACCTTATCAACGTCGAACTGTACGAACAATTTTTGGCAGAGGTAAAGCAATTCATGGACAAAAACACACAGACAAACAGTATATTTTACTCAACTTTAAAACAAGAAATAGAACAGACTAAAGAAGCAATTAAATTTATTAAACCATCAGGTAGAAAAATTAGAAGATCAATTAACATCCTGGGTACGGCATGGAAATATTTAGCTGGAACCCCAGATCACGACGATTTTGCTGCATTAGAATACGACACAAAACAATTAAACGACAATAACAATAAACAATTTCTACTAAATCAAGCACTAACAGAACGTATGAATAACCTCACAGTAATTACGGACAGACTAACAAACGCAATAACAAAAGACAGCTACTTCAATGACGAACTAGTAATAAGTATTCAAAATAGATTACGTTTAGTTAAGGAAGAAATTGTAAACGTTAGATATGCCATCCAATGGGCAAAACTATAATTAGTAAATAGCATTTTATTGAACAAGAAAGAATTAGAATTAACTCTTAAAACACTTGAAGAGGAAAGGATGCCTTTTTCATCAACTGAAGAAGCCTTAAGTTTTGCAGAAACAAGCGTCCTTTATAATTTAGCAATGTTAGCGTATATCGTAAAAATACCAATTACGGAAAAAGAAACTTATGAAAATATTTTAATTAAACCTGTTAAGAGAAATAATACGATTATAAATATTTGTAATATTTGTAATAAAGACCAAATTGTTAGCCTAGTTAATGAAACCTGCATAACGAAACTTCTAAATAGTAAACAAAATCCAACCTGTCAATATAGCAACGCAAATCATGTTAAACCAATAGAAATACTTCAACCTGGACTAATTCTACTAAACAACTTTAATGGTACCGTAAATAATAGCCTGGAAGAAATGTCTGTTGCAGGCACATTCGTCGTAAAATTCAGCAATCTTACCATAAAAATAAATAACGATTCTTTCTACAATGGCGAAACGCTTTTAACCGGGGCGTTACCAGTCAGAACACAATTTGCTCCAACGGAAAAAGAAAGAATAAATCTTTTGTCATTGGAATCAATCCACGAGTTATTCATAGACAACATAAAACGTCTGGATTGCCTCCAGAATAATACGAATACCACTCAAACTTCTGTGGCAATCATGGCCATTCTCACACTATCAGCTTTTTCAATAATATTCTTCTGCCATAGGAGAAAGAAGATAATCCTGCAAACAAGCTTTACACCAGAAACATCGTCCAAGGGTGAGGATCCAGCAGTACCAGAAATAGTACCAAAAACAGCAAACCCCATAACATACTTAAATTTTGACAACTTGCCATATTTTTGATCAATTGAGGACAATTGAAAGGAGGAGTTAGCAACAGTAACATTTAAACACGCGCATCCGTTCTACTCGCGAAAAGTGCTGACGTCTAGCGCAGTGTGGCGTGATTCCCTGGAAATCCAGCGGAATGTGGGAATCGATGTCAGCAGAACTGCAGGCACATTAAGTTATGTTAAGAATTATAAAATTTGTTAAGTTCAGAGTTAAGCGACCGGTTGAACAATAAAGGTCGTAAGACCGGAAAAATAAATTTTTTTCTTACTTTTGACAAGTAAATTCATAACTTATATATTATACAGAGAAGGCATCAGATGGAATTCAAAATAGCGTTATATTGGAAGAAGGCGTGGTTGTGAACCGATTTCACCCATATTTCGTACATGTCATCAGGGTGTTAAGAAAATATTATATACCCAATTTCAGCTTCCTTCTGCCATTTCTTCCGTAAAATTTATTGTTTCTGACGTTTTTTGTTAGTCGGTTAACGCACTTTTAGTGATTTTCAACCTAACCTTTGTATGGGAGGTGGGCGTAGTTATTATTCGATTTCTTCCATTTTTAAACTGTATATGGAAATACCTGAAGAAAACTACTGTGTAGAGTTTGGTTAACATAGCTATAGTAGTTTCCGAGATATGTACAAAAAACTTAGTAGGGGGCGGGGCCACGCCCACTTTTCCAAAAAAATTACGTCTAAATATGCCCCTCCTTAATGCGATCCTTTGTGCCAAATTTCACTTTAATATCTTTATTTATGGCTTAGTTATGACACTTTATAGGTTTTCGGTTTCCGCCATTTTGTGGGCGTGGCAGTAGGCCGATTTCGCCCATCTTCGAACTTAATCTTCTTATGAAGCCAAGCAATACGTGTACCAAGTTTCATCATGATATCTCAATTTTTACTCAAGTTACAGCTTGCACGGACGGACGGACGGACAGACGGACGGACGGACAGACAGACATCCGGATTTCGACTCTACTCGTCACCCTGATCACTTTGGTATATATAACCCTATATCTGACTCTTTTAGTTTTAGGACTTACAAACAACCGTTATGTGAACAAAACTATAATACTCTCCTTAGCAACATTGTTGCGAGAGTATAAAAATTGCAAAAGCTCACTCAATGCTTCACTACAGCATATTTCATAGCTCACCTCAAAAGAGCGCATTAAAAACGCAAACTCTACACAGCGAAAATCAATATACTACTACCCACAGCAGTCGTCTCCATCGAACACCGAGGAGAACTATTCAAACTCAGAGCCTTAATAGACCAAGGATCACAACGATCATTCATAGCATCTAAACTAAAATTGTCAACCAAACACCCACATTTTGAAATTACGGGAATGGGCGGAAGATAAATCTATAACTCAAATATAATCTGTCCCATTACCCTAATTTTCCCCGAAGCGGATAAGCGAATTAAAGCAGAAGCTATAGTCCTAACGCAATTAACAAATATGCTTCCAAGCTATCACATAGGTAGCAGACATTGGCAGAAGGTCTCACCCTTAAAACTAACAGATCCCGACTGCAACAAATCATCTCAAATAGATATTATATGTATTAGGCAGCGACCTTTACCGCAAATATTACTTAAAGGTGTTGAAAAAATATCAACCACCCTTCTAGCACAACACACTATATTCGGTTGCATTCTTAGTGGACTAGTTTCAGAACCAGTTACCACCATACCAACTCAAGTTGAGGATAATGCAAACCTTAATTCACAATTAAGGAAATTTCGAGATATGGGGAAACTTCCTTCTGTATTTTGAGATATAGGGAAACTTCCTCCTATACTAAAAGCACATAAAACTTTTCGGCCCCGCAGGATGGCTTTCGCCAATAATGAAAAAAAAACAATTCTGAACAGATCCTAGAGCGGTGGCGGGCTACTAAACGCCAAATTAGTGCATACATAAAAACATAAAATATAACACAGTTGTATCAAAAAGTCGAAAAGTCGGCATTCTTCATAAATTTAAAAAAATGAATAAAATCTTAAAAATGCGATACATTGACGCAACTACATTTACAAAAGGCAAAGGCCACTCTTATCACATTTATCCAAGCGCTCCTCACATGGGTGAGTTATGAAAATCAGCTATCCAAAGCTTCAAATTAAGTGTAAAGAATTATTTACTTTAAGGAGTATCCATTCTGGCCACATCTGAGCCAGGCGTGGAGTTACTATCCTTTATAAGCCGATAATACAGAAAAGACAAATAATAAACAACCGGTATACCAAACCGATAAAAAAGAAATAGTAAATAACCGCTAGTAAAATTAATAAAAGCAAACAACTTTTTTGGTATAATAGTAGAATAAATCGTCAAAACACGCAAAATCAATTACTACCTCAAGCAACAAAAAAAAAAATTTCTATTAAAACCAAAATCGCTTCTTACAGCTAATATTCTGCGGCCTCGGCTACTCCACTAACAGTAACCACCGGACTACATTCGCAAAAAAACATCATTTCACGGTCCTGAAACTGAACACCGTCTTTTCGACTTTCTATTGATAATCTTTACATATACGTATGTATTTATATTCGGCATTTATATTATATGTTACATATTTTGTTACTTGCTAAATTAAACTGAATTTAAACATAAATTGCGCTTGCAGTCTTTTATTAACACAAAGTGGCAGTGAGTGAATAATTTTACATCAACTAGTGGGTATATTTTATTCAATGTGAAAATACATTCATACATACATACGTACTCCATTAGAAACCATTGCATTCCGAAAAAATTACGATTTGGTGCGGTTTATAGGCCGCGGGCATCATTGGGCCGTACTTTTTCCGTGATGATCAAGACCGGCAGGTTACTGTGAATGGGAATCGTTACCGCTCAATGATAATCGAAAATGTTTGGTCCGAATTGAATGATATGGGCTTGGACAATATGTGGTCCCAAAAGGAAGGTGCCACCAGCCACACACCAAATGTCACAATCGACAGCTGCTGTAAACACACTTGTTGACAGATCGGGCTAATTTTTGGCATCATAATTAAGGACAGTTGTACCAACCTAGTTAAAAAAATTTACATGTCTTACATATAAGCGGGAAATTTAAATAAAGAATTCCCGATATTTTCTGGACAGAGTGTTATGCTAAAGGCCGAATTGTTGTTGAGAAAACAATAGGTTTCTTAAAATCGGTATTTCGTTGTCTTTGTAGTCAACGAGGACTATATCCGTATTACGCACTATATACAGCAGCACGTATTGGAAACTTATGCTATGCATTCCATAATATTCGTTTGCTTCTTAATTCAAATGAAAACATAAATGAGTTAAAACCTAGACACAGCTGAAAATCCATATTCCGAAGCAAATAGAATTAGAGATAGTTTTTGATGATGATTTCATATATAAATTATTTGAATAAACCTAAAAATTCATTCAACGAATTATTATAAATTAAAAAAAAAACTTTGGCTTATTTAAATTTTTTTTGTTTCTAATTTATCAATGGATATTTTTTCCATCACTGCACTATGTCGCTTCATTTCCTTAAATTTATGTTTTTCAATTTCATAGAGTTTTTGTTTCAGACTATTCTTGTGCATGTTAGCTCTGCTGATTCTTAAGCGTGTTTAGAACTTTTGAAACATTGTCCTCCATTTTTTGAATATTTATTTGCTCCTCAAGTATACCAGTTTTGTTTATTTTCTGTTTCTTGTGTTGTGTACAGTGGGTCAGGTGGTTAGTTTCTAACTTTGCATCCATTTGCAGGTCAGGCGACAAAAATGGTATTTCGTTTTGCATTTGGGGCTGGGAAGAAATGTCGTCAAGAAGAGACCTTACTTGTACTAGGGAAGTCATCTGAAATATTTGTTGATCTTCCAAAACTTTGTATACCTTTTAATCCCTATATTGATGTATTAAGGGAAAGTATAGCGCTAACCTCCTCTTCGAGGGAACTTAAATTTACTTGGTTGAAGGGCCCACCTCCGGTTCCAGAAATTTGCTTTTTATTTTTGCAAATTCAAGTCAAATCAGTCCAAAGCTATAAATAAATCAATATTAACCGATAATATAAACGCGTAATGTTTTTTAAACACTAGTACTTCAAATTGATTTTGGTTGGTGTGTTTTTGTTTCTTGGCTCTAAATCATAAATTTAAAACATATAGGAGTTTCACATAGTCTCATAAAGTTATAAGTTATAACGATACGAAAACATAGCGGTCGGAGTTGTATTTGCGTAAACTTATTTTAGTATGCAATCCAACAACAAATATTTTAAACTAGTATAACAATTTATGATTTTATGAGTTTACGATGCTTTATGACTCATTGTGAGTACCCCAATAATTTAATGAGTCCTCAGCTATTTTTTTACATAAATACCTCCATTTTTTTCAATTTACGCAGTTCATTCATCAACGGATAGATTTCGACGAATATTTTCGATTTTGCGGTTTCATTGATTTTGAAATTAGTGTCATCTATTAGCCACGGAATATTATTGTTATTATTATTTTATTAGGAAAAATATACAGAAAGGAGTAGAAGCTGCTGTGGCCATCGCCTCCGATATAATAGTATAAAGTTACAAAGTTTAGATTTTTTTATAAAAATTAAAATGTTTGGTATTTACTAGAATTAAAGTGTTTTTGCCTAATACTCTCTAGTGCTGGACAGATATTGAATATGTGTTCCATGCATAATGTGCTGGGGCAGAATGGGCATGATGGTATAGGATTGCCGCCGAGAAGATGTTGGTGAGTGATTTGCGTGTGTCCGAGCCTTATTCGAGTAAAAATTGTTGCTTGCTGTCTTGAGATGTTGTTGGGGTAGCTTACCTTTTCGTGTAGTTTGTTTAGGACAGCGTATTTTGTTTAAATTTCTTCCAGTCTGCAACTTTCTTTTCATATATGTGTCTACTTAACATTTTACTGAGGTCATCTTGGTCTTGCACCTCGTTAAGAAAAGTGGGGGCAGATTCGAAGAATCTTGCCGCGTTGTCAGCATATTCATTCCCAGGAATGCCAACGTGACCTGGTACCCAGAGAAGAGCTATTTTTCTTTCATGTTTAATGCAAATATCTCTAATTTTAGATATTACTATGGAATTATTTCGTATGTTGCGTATGGCGTTCAAGCAGGAGAAGCTGTCTGAGCAAATAAGGAATTTACCTTTTTGTAAGATAGCATATTTTAATGCCATATACATATATTCCAATTGCCTCGGCTGTAAATACGGACGATTATGATGGAAGAATTTCGCCAGTAATAGTTGTCTTGTTAGCTGTGGTAACAGCATAGGCCGTATTAGTTAATTTGGACTCATCTGCGAAAATTTCTTTAAACTTTTTATTCTTATAGACGTTGGTTAGTTCTAAGAAGTTTTGTTGAAAAACTGTGTTACTGGTGGTGGATTTTTTGAAATTAAATATGTAGCGATTATTGATTTAGTAGATTTGAGTTGAAAATTCCTTTTGTGTTTTGCTGCAAGCCGTATACGTTTCTGAATGCCAGTGTTTGGAGAAATAAGTATTTTTGGAAGGAGTTGCATCGTTTTTTCGTAAACTCTTTCCTTTATTGACGGTAAGCCACTTTCTCCTAAGATACATTTGGTGGATGATGTAGGAAAAGCGTTTCAGCTACGACAAATCGCGGCGTGATACGAAGCGTCCAACTGCTTAATGTTTGTGTTCGAGCACCAACCGTAAATCGGCAGGTTATAGTCTATTTTGGAGAGTATTATGGCTCTTGTAATATTAATAAGTGTATGTATTTATAAGTATAAATGGCCGTTTGCTAGATAAATACTTAATTATGTTTAGTCTACTGGAAAGCGATATTTTAAGGTTAATACAGTGATACTTAAATGTAAACTTATTGTAAAAATATATTCCTAATATTTTTAAGTTATTTACACAAGTTATTAAAGTATTGTCGAAAATTAGATCAGGGTATTTTTTTACAAATATGTAATAATTTACATTTGGAAGTTGAAATAGATGCTACGGAAAGCGAACCCCATTTTTTGAATTTCGTAAGTACTTCATTGAAAACATCATTAGTTGCCTGCGGATCTTTCAAATTAGTGTATATAAAAGCATCATCGGCATACATAGTTATTTTTTATATTTAGGCAGATATCGTTGAGTTTATAAAACGCAATATTGAATAGTACTACGGATAGGGGGGAGCCTTGGGGTATACCGTTGTTAACCCTCATCGAGACCAACGGGTCTGGCTTTTTTTGTTTTGTTTTTAAATGTTATTTAAATATATTTAGAGTGTAGCAAACGACTTGCGCTTCCAGGTAGCTTCCTAGAATTTTATTGTCTATAGAATTCAGAAAAAAAAATTCAAGCATATCGTATCGAAAAGGACGAAAAAAGGATATTATAGTATTACACCTTAGTCGAGACCAATAGTCATTCGGGTCTATAGCGAGCTCTTTGCGCTCGACTTGTTAGTGCGAAAGAAGAGAAAAAGAGGGAAACAGTCAAAAGAAGAGTGTGTTTACAAACAAAACCAGGATTTTGTAAGTTTATTTTTGCTACAGTATTCTTCTTCTCCCTCTCTAATGAATTCGTTTTCTGTATTCTTTTGTATTATGCAAGTCAGTTGATGACAGATAGTTGAACGCACAACATATTACTGTGAAAATAGGCATATTTCGCGGCAGTTCTCATCTTGCCTTTTTTTATTCTGTTCGCTTTGGTTATAATAATGAGTGATGAAGTGGAATATGTGTATAATACACGATTACGTTCTAGAAACATCAGTGCAGATTTTTATGATCGCTTAACATCAGCATTGGTAAATGACATTCAAAATGAAAATAATGATGTTGTGCGTGAAGAAGTGGATCCATTCGAAAGCGATGACGATAATAGAGATGTAGATTATGTGCCATTTGAAAATGCATCGGATATTGAAAATGAAATCGAAATCGAGCCGAATGAAATATTAGATAGCGACGAAGAGGAAGTAATCGATGGTGTAGAAGAAGAAGAGCGTGAAACTCCAGCTGCTACTGAAACTTCTTACTACGGTAAAGATGGGACAGAATGGAAAAAAGAGCCTAATGAAGCAATTCGTACTCGTGCACCAGTGGCGGATCTACGGGGGTCGGAATTAGGGAAATTAAATAAAAACACTCGACGCATGGTGACGTTTCATTTAAATCCGTTTATCTCGCCAAAAACGCCTCAACTTAACTGTCCAATAGAATCACGCTATGCCCAGCTGAGCGGAATCATTTATTAAGTAACTATAAGTTGCCCAAGTTACCCATTTCATTTTCGTCAATTTCTGTGAAGTTATACCTTATTCTGGAAAATAAAGTGCCCAATTTTGAATATCTAAAATGGTAAGTATCGATGTTGTTTCGATTTTACTGTTCATTTTTGTGCGTGGTGAAATTTCACTGACATTCAAACGAGTGTTTACATAAAAATTGAGGTTAGGTTTGTTTATTCAACAATAGTAGTAGCCAATTTTGCATATAGAACCCGTGTTTTAACTTGCCCTCGTCCTCGGAACCCGGCGATTCCCGACGATAACAGCTGACACAAACTCAACAACAGTATTTCAAAGTCAGTGAAAGTACGATTAATCGAAAACGTTGCCAGTGCCATTCGAGAAGTCGACAAATTCTTCAAGAACTCATTTCCAAAACGTGTGACTGTATTAGCAAAGATACTTGGTGAAAAAATTGTCCAGTTGTGTGAAACAAGATGGGTAGAGAGGCACGATGCTGTCATTCAATTTGTTGCGAAGTTACCGTTGATCATCGAAGCTCTGTCAAAAATCAGTGAGTGGAAGAACAGAGAAACAGCAGGCAAAGCAACAATTCTCATATCGGCTTTGTGCAAGTTCGAATTTATCGTCGGGCTCTTCTGTTTCAGCGACATTCCATATACAGTTCAAAAAAGGAAGAAATCGGATAATAACCACGCCCACCTCCCATACAAAGGTTATGTTGAAAATCACTAAAAGTGCGTTAACCGACTAACCAAAAACGTCAGAAACACTAAATTTTACGGAAGAAATGGCAGAAGGAAGCTGCATTCAGGCATTTTTTTAAATTAAAAATGGGCGTAGCTTCGCCCACTTATGGACCAAAAACCATATCTCAGAAACTACTCTACCGATTTCAATGAAATTCGGTACATAATATTCTCTTAACACCCTGATGACATGTACGAAATATGGGTGAAATCGGTTCACAACCACGCCTTCTTCCAATATAACGCTATTTTGAATTCCATCTGATGCCTTCTCTGTATAATACATATATATATACATTAGGAACCAATGATGATAGCGGAATAAAACTTTACAAAAATACGGTATTTGAAAAATATGTAAATGACGGATAATGAAATCTCAATTATCACTTTATCATGCGAGAGTATAAAATGTTCGGTGACACTTGAGCTTAGCCCTTCCTTACTTGTTTTATTGGCATTATTGTTGTTTTCGTAAATTGTTGTATTGGTCGATTTTATTGGGTAAATTATAAAGATTAAAAGTGAGCAAGACCACTCCCGATGGTAACAATTTCCCATCGATATATTTTTTAAACTTATAAACTTCGACCACTTCTTGGGAGGATAATTCTTGAATGATTTCCTCCTCTGCAACATTGTTGAGAAAAGGAGCATATACGGTACTTTTCACTTGGTTGAGTGATGCGTGTAGCGTGGCCAATATTACCTACCAATTGTTTCGCCCTTAGAAATGTTTCGGCTATTTTGTTATTCTTTAGCAGAAGCAATAGTTTTCCATCACGAAGAGTGGATATGTTATGCACTTCACTGCTAATTTGTTTGATGGCATGATGTATTGCGAAACATGAGTAGGATGCAATAGGCCTGGACGGATCAGTAGCTTCAATCACAATAAATTTTGGGTCGTCTGCTTTATTTTCGGGAAGAAATGGGAAATCTTCTAGTTGAACAGTTATTGGAAGTTTACGTTTTTATACTCTCGCAACAAAGTTGCCAAAGAGAGTATTATAGTTTTGTTCACATAACGGTTGTTTGTAAGTCCTAAAACTAAAAGAGTCAGATATAGGGTTATATATACCAAAGTGATCAGGGTGACGAGTAGAGTCGAAATCCGGATGTCTGTCTGTCCGTCCGTCCGTCTTTGCGTCCGTCCGTCTGTCCGTCCGTCCGTGCAAGCTGTAACTTGAGTGAAAATTGAGATATCATGATGAAACTTGGTACACGTATGCCTTGGCTCCATAAGAAGGTTGAGTTCGAAGATGGGCAAAATCGGCACACTGCCACGCCCAAAAAATGGCGGAAACCGAAAACCTATAAAGTGTCATAACTAAGCCATAAATAAAGATATTAAAGTGAAATTTGGCACAAAGGATTGCATTAGGGAGGGGCATATTTGGACGCAATTTCTTTGGAAAAGTGGGCGTGGCCCCGCCCCCTACTAAGTTTTTTGTACATATCTCGGAAACTACTATAGCTATGTCAACCAAACTCTACACAGTCGTTTTCTTCAGGCATTTCCATATACAGTTCAAAAATGGAAGAAATCGGATAATAACCACGCCCACCTCCCATACAAAGGTTATGCTCAAAATCACTAAAAGTGCGTTAACCGACTAACAAAAAACGTCAGAAACACCAAATTTTACGGAAGAAGTGGCAGAAGGAAGCTGCACCCAGCCTTTTTTTAAAAATTAAAAATGGGCGTGGCGCCGCCCACTTATGGACCAAGAACCATATCTCAGGAGCTACTAGACCGATTTCAATGAAATTCGGTATATAATATTTTCTTAACACCCTGATGACATGTACGAAATATGGGTGAAATCGGTTCACAACCACGCCTTCTCCCAATATAAAGCTATTTTGAATTCCATCTAATGCCTTCTCTGTATAATACGAGTATAAACAAACATTAGGAACCAATGATGATAGCGGAATAAAACTTTACAAAAATACGGTATTTGAAAAATATGTAAATGACGTATTATGAAATCTCGATTATCACTTTACCATGCGAGAGTATAAAATGTTCGGTGACACCCGAACTTAGCCCTTCCTTACTTGTTTTCTTTTAGGAACCGTGTCGGGTATAGAGAAGCGATTTTCCCTGATATTTGATGGCCTCGGAGTCATCGTACATGTGTAAATGCTTATGTTTTTGAGGTTGGAATTCTAGTGAGCAATGTAAACACGAATATCGAAAGAAAGTGAGCACTCGCGAGCGGTAAAAAACGAATTAAGACGTCTTTACGGCACGAGAGATAGTCGATGACTGTGCCACGGAAAATATTTTATCGAGTCAGCAAGAAAGTTCAACTGCATCGAAAAACTTCATTTCGATACGGTTTCAATGATTTCAACGTAATAACTTTCGATCGAATTGTGAAGTTTTTAGATCGAAACGGATTCAATAATGAGACCCATTGATTTATTGCGCTTTTAGTAGTTTTGAACAGTACCGTTATATGGGGAGTGAGCGGGGTTATAATCCAATTGCTGATCTACGAACTCGTATTTTTTTGGTACTAAGAAGCCCACATACCTACTTTCATCAAGATATCTCAATAGGCTCGGATACGTCAAATACTCGTACTAACTGTTTTTACCCGACAAAAAACTTCAAAATTTTCGAAACGTAATAATCATGATGAGCATCTACCTAAATATAAATTCTATATAAAGGAAAAAATTGCTCAAACGTATTCAGTCATGCTTCCTCTTTCTCCCTGGAGAAATAATTTATGAAAAAGTAAGAGGGGAAAGAAATAAATTAAAACCTAGGTATAAAAGACAGCAAGTTAAGGAAAACTTAGGGAATAATATAATAATTAATAGTAAAAATAAAATTATTAATAAAGATAATATAACGTCACAATTACGTATAGGTTTCTAATAAGATCGTCATGCTTTTGGTAACACTAATCAGCTCAGTAGCCGCTTTTATAATAGACTACGCCCGACAAGACTATGTACTAATTGAAAATGGGGATGTTTCCATTTATGAGGAATATGTCGACTTATTCTACCATACTAATCTTTCTTATTTTGTGAATATTATAACAAAGGAAAATAGAAATTTGTGCAACAATTTACTTTATAATGAAAATATTAATGACAATCTAAGAACAACTACACAAGAAACGTTATTTTCGTGATTGAACATTGTTTATTTAGCACCTTTTTTTCGACACCACTTACCTCGGCACTCAACA
This sequence comes from Bactrocera tryoni, assembly GCF_016617805.1. Classification (NCBI taxonomy): domain Eukaryota; kingdom Metazoa; phylum Arthropoda; class Insecta; order Diptera; family Tephritidae; genus Bactrocera; species Bactrocera tryoni. The sequence goes on along the minus strand of NC_052501.1, from coordinate 58,761,236 downwards.
CTTTTTTTTAACCGCCAAAATATTTAATAAAAGGACACAATCTATTTGGGGTTTTTGCTTTATTCACCGTAAAATATATTTAAGATGCTTAATAGAATACGGATGTAAAAATGATGCTGCGACGGACGTTTGCTCGGTGCGAGATCGACGTAAAAAGGGGCTCTCGTCCCCTGGAGCGGTCGCTTTTGATGGTTGGGTAGTGTAGAGTTGTGGTTTGATGTCTTCATATGTGGAATGTCTGCATGTGAGGATCGCGTTAGTGTGGTGTGTTGTCTTGTGGCTTTCAGGGCCGTGTGTTGAGAAGGGAGAGCTAACTCATCTAGCCATCCCAGCCCCCTTAGGAGCATATTAGCCTAGCAGTCGCTGTAGTTGCTACAGCGTGGCAACAACGCTGCTAAGGCCAGTGGAGCGGCGTGGTGTACGATGCTGTCGGCGCCGCGGTGATGCTTCAATTCTACTCGGTCTGGATGATGGCGGGGCAACTAGCCTTCGGTGCCGACTGGGGCGACTGGGCTGCTGCGATCGGTTCGTGGCGAGCTGTCGTGCGACGGACCGTTTTGGGGTGCGATGCGGCATGGTATGGTGCGGCCTATTGCACAGTTGGCATAGGGTGATTGATGTACACTCCTGAGTGGTGTGTATCGTTGCCAAGCAATTTAGACAGTGCCCGTGAGCTTAAGCAACCTTCCGCCGCTGCATGGGCTGCATGCTGTGAAAAATGCTACAATGCTGTAGCCGGTGTGGGCGCCGACATAGGGAACATCGGCTGCGCTGGGGTTACCCTACGGGTGCTGAGAACGGTGGTACTGGTCGCGTGCCGCTACGAGGTGCGGTTGCAGTGGTGGTTGCCGCTGGGGTTCGAGGCGCTGGAGTTGCCACAGGGCGCGGCACGGTTATAGTTGACCTCACCGTTGGCGTTGGCACAGTTGGCATATCCACATCCATTGTAATCTGTGTGGGAGGAGGAATGTGGTTATAAATGTGTGTCATTAAAATGTATATGGCAATTGTGCCACGTTATGTGGCATGAAAGGGCCGTCACATAGATCGACCATTGCGTTAGGTTTCGAATTAGTTTCAACGAGATTTTTATTTGTGGGTTTATTACGTCGGGTTTTTGGTTATTTTATTTGCGTTACGGTAGTATCGGCGGTTTTTTCGTTATTTGCGGTTTCGTCAATGTGTGGTAGAAAACATTGTTTCACGAGCGGTCTTGTTAATATACCGCTTTGAGTGCGGAGATCAAAGACTCGTACATGACCGTCGGAACCGTTGTGTAGTTTTTTTATGCGGCGAAGCCGCTATTCGGTGGGGGGTAGACAGTCATCATGGATGATGACACAATCTCCAAGCTTTGGCGCCTTTTCTGGACTCTTCCACCTGTACCTTTCATGAAGGTCCTTTATATATTCTTCCATCGGCGGCTGAAATCGTGATGGAGAATTTTTATTCTCTCCCATTGATTTAATAAGGATAGCGACCCCACGCCCAGCTCAGGTGTGGCCAGAATGGGTGCTTCTTTGAGAAAATGCCCTGGTATCAGGGCTGTGAGTTGAGAACGGCTTCGAACTAACACTGTGGTAAACTGTTCATAATTAAATTTGTTGTTTCCAGCTACTTTTTTGAAGTGGGATTTAAAGCTTTTTACTGCTGATACCCATAAACCACCCATATGAGGAGCGCTTGGAGGGATAAATTGCCAGTTAATACCTTGGAGAGCATACCTTTGTACAATCTCTGGTGAGACTTGTTTGATAAAATCCACAAACTCCTTTTCAGTGGCTCTTTGGGCTCCAATGAAGGTTTAACCATTATCGCTCATCAGTTTTGATGGGAAGCCGCGTCGTCCGACGAAGCGAGCGAATGCCGCGAGAAAAGCCTCCTTTGTCAGATTCGTACACAGCTCGAGGTGCACTGCTTTTGTCGTAAAACAGACAAAGACAGCCACATAGCCTTTCATTAGAGTGGGGGACCTTAGCATGGACGCCTTTATATGAAAAGGCCCAGCAAAGTCGACACCTGTAACTGTGAAAGGCAGAGCGAAGTTGCAGCGTTCCGGTGGAAGTGCTGCCATAATCTGTGTTCGCAACTTCTGCTTGTGCAAAGTGCAGATCTTGCACATGAAAATGCATTTCTTTATTTGGGGCGTAAGACGTGGAATATAGAACTCTTGACGGACTATATGCTGCGTTAGGCGATGTTCAGCGTGAAGCATGATTAAGTGGATATAATTGAGGAGTAATGTGGCAAGTTGGGATTTCTCTGCTATAATTAGAGGGTGGCGTTCGTTGCATGTCAGGCTTGAGTTAGCAAGCCTACCATTCACACGAAATAGACCTTTAGTGTCCAAGAATGGGTTAAGGACCAAGAGTAAACTCCTTTTATCAATCGGTTTTGATTCTATTAATAATGAGATATCGCGGCTGAAGGAGCGCATTTGAGTGGATGCGATTAGAGCGACCTTTGCCTTTTGTAGTTCTAGGTGCGTCAATGTATCGCATTGGGGAGATTCTGGGTGAGTTCCCTTAACTTTACTTTTGAGTCGCTCTATGAACTTTAGCATATAGGCGATAACTCGAAGGGCACGAGGGAACGATAAGAATCACTCAAGGATGTCACTATCATCCAATGTTGCGTGAAAGCAGTCGATGTTTTGACTTTCTGGGGCAATTATATTGCGCATGGGCGATTTTGGCCAAGAATCGGGAGATTGGGTTTACCATCGGGGGCCATATCACCAGAGGGTGGGGGTGGCGAGGTGCAGAGGCTTGCACCCTCTTGTACCTAAATCGGCAGGATTGTCAGCACTGGCTACGTGTCGCCAAGTGGCTGACCCCACTAGGTCAAGTATTTGTGACGTACGATTAGATATGTACGTTTTCCATGCGTTTGGTGGTTTTTCCAAGCAGGCAAGAACTATTTCAGAATCGGACCAGAGATGCAATCTGAATTTCTTCATGTTTAAGTGGGTCTGCACCATGGACACTAATTTTGCGAGTAGTAAGGCGCCACAGAGCTCAAGTCGATATGATTTTTTCACTTTTACTTTTACTTTTTTAAGTAGGTTTTTTTTCCATATTTAAAAACAAAGGTGCGGGAATGACCTAAGGCGAGCGTGCGTGGAAATTCTGGCTTTAGTGGTAGTCGTGCGACGTACCGACCATCATCTGATCGAGTAGTTGTGGTTTTGTAAAAATTTTCACAATACCGATCTTCAGGGGTTGTGATTGATACGGAGGGGAGTTCTTCTTACTCCCAAAACTTTCTTAATTGCGAATTGAGGTATTCGTTGGAGATTTCCTCAACTTGAGTTGTCATCGTGGCAACTGGTTCCGCAACTAGTCCACTTAGGACCCAACCGAAAATGGTATTTTGCGCCAGAAGTGTTTTCGAAATTTTTTCAACACCTTCTATTATAATTTGAGATATAAGGTCGCTGCCTAATAGAAGGTCTATTTGAGCGGGGGTGTTGCAGTTGGGATCTGCTAGCTTTAGGTGTGTAACCTTTTGCCAATGCTTGCTATTTATATGATAGCTTGGAAGCATGTTTGTTAATTGCGGTAAGACAATAGCTTCTGCTTGAATGCACTTATCCGCCTGGGGGGAAATTAGGGTAATGGGGCAGATTTTATTGGAGTTTTGAACTACTCTTCCTCCCATTCCCGTAATTTCAAAATTGGCTAATTTTGTAAGCAGTTGTAGCCCATTTTGTGCCCTAGACGCAATAAATGATCTTTGTGATCCTTAGTCTATTAAGGCCCTGAGTTTAGACAGTTCTCCTCGGTGTTCGATGGAGACTACTGCTGTAGGTAGTAGTACCCTGCTGTGGTTTTCGCTTTGTAGCGTTCGGGTTTTTAACGCCTTTGAGCAGCTTGGTGCTTCTTGGCAGTTTTCTGAATTTGTTGTTGCAACTAGACCTGTTGCTCTTTTTATGTTTGCGCTGTTTGGGGGTGAGTTGGAAAAATTGGTAATGTGTAACATCGAATGATGTCGTTTATGGCAACAAACGCAATTAAATTTGCTTTCACAGTCTTTAAGCATGTATACATGTGATAAGCAGTTTGTGCAAAGTCTTTTTTTCGGTCAATTATATTTAATTTCTTAAATTTCTCGCAAGATTTAAGTTTATTCCCCCCTGTGCATAGTTCGCATGACGTTTGTTTGTACTGTTCAGATGTTTGATTTTTGAATAAACTTCTATTTAAATTGTTGTTGCTACTGGCTTGGAGTCTTTGGAAGCTTCTATTAAGGTCATGGGAAATATCTTTTGTTTTAATTATCTTTTTATAAATTCTTTCTGCGATTTCATACTGGGTAGTTAGGAAATCTTTCATTTGCTGCCACGTGGGGCATTTTTTTCTTGATGAGAGAGATTGTTCCCATAGCAATAACGATTTTTCTGATAATGCGGCGGTGCATATATTTACCAGAATTGAGTCCCAATTGTCTGTGGGAACGTTTTGTGTCGCTAAAACCGACCAACAGTTGGAAACAGTGGATTGAAGTTTCATGTATTCTTCACTTGTTTCCTTTTGAATTTTGGGCAAGTTCATTAATATCGTTATTTGCTTATCCACCAGTATTCGTTCGTTTTCGTACCTTGATCTCAGAGCTTTCCAAGCCATATGGAAATTGTCGTCATTTAATTCAAACTGTTTTACGCCTGCTTGACCTTTTGTTTTGTATCTGAGGTGATACAACTTTTGAGCATTTGATAATTTTGGATGACTGTGAACATGTCCCGGAAAGACGGCCATTGTTCATAACCACCATGGTAAATTTCAGTGTCACGTGCGTGCACCTTGTAGTGGATACCCGAACTTGCCTCTTGATTTTCATTATTTTATTCTCAAATAAGTATTGTACATATTAGTATAATCATCATTTAATATGTTTCTCTTAATATAAAATACATATATTGTTCAGCGACGTGTTACGGGGGAAAGAAACAAGATTTTCTTAAGAAATTGAATTGCAAAAAATATTAATTTCTGAGTTATATTTTCACTCTGCGATGTTTCAACATTGGCCATTTTCCAACAACATCACGCAGATCGATTTCGTCTACTTTATCCTTTGAAGAAGAAAGCAGCATCAAAAAATTCAAACGTTCATCCCCCATTGTTGTACGCAAATCGTTGAAAACAAATTTCAATTTACTAAAAGAACGTTCACATGAAGCTGACGTGCTAGGAGCAGTCATTATGTAATGAACAATTTTGTACGCAGAAGGAATGACCTTTCTCAATTTGTACGCTACTATAGAAATGTCATCGAAAGATTTACACTCTTTACATGAATCAAAAAGAATTTGTGTTTCAGCAAAAATACAATCTCGATCTTCACTGAAGAACTTAGGTTCCAATTGCACAACAAATTGTATAGATTCTATTGTAGTATTACTTCTGTTAGCTGGAATCCTGGACATCTCTTGAATGGGTTTGAAGGTTGACATAGTTTCTTGCAAATTATCTTGAATACAACTTGTGAAATTTTCGAGGACAATTTTGAATTCTTTTCTATAAAATGTCTGGAAATCAAAATTACAAGCAGTTGCTGGATTATCGTCATATTTCTTCGGAGCACGGCGTGTTCTGTGGTGTTTGGAAAAGTCATTTTCAGGGTTGAACTGACAATTTTCGGCAAATGCAACTGAACTCGCTAGCAATGCGATAATTTGTGAATCGTCATTCATTTGTTGGAATGACGCTGATGTGCTTTCAATCAGCAATAATGCGTCAATTCGAAAATGAAGACTGGTTCATAGATGGGGGAGTGTTACACCCCACACACACCCCCCTCGCGACGCCCCTGTGTGCAAATGAGAGCTCGTTTTAGAGATCTCTGCACTTTGTACATATGCATGTATGTACATATGTATTACGCTTTATTATTATGTTTTACACAATCCTGCTTGTTTTTGTTGATCAAAGACCAAGGGGTATTGTGGGATATGTGCCAATGTGGTCTTTGAAGTATTATGCGTATTTACACATGTATGTGACGATACACGATCGTAAAAATGTTTGAATATATTATTATAATAAATTTTCCGCTGCTTAAAAACGTACTGGTGTTGCGATCAGTATTAATTTTTTTTTTTTCAATTGGAAAAATTATTATTTTATTTAAATTCTACCCGGGGTATATTTTTTACCAGATGTGATGTTTGCGCGTATGTATGTATGTACTTATAATACGCCCGTATGTACTTGTACATAAGTACGCGAGTACGCGAAAAGAAAGTTAACAGACACTTTATTCTCGATATACTTATGTAAGTATGTGCATGTACTATTTATAAGTAAATGTATAGAGTTTATTCTTATATGTTGGTACACTGTTATATATGTATAAAAGAGTAAATTTCACCCTTTGCACGTTATATTTAAATATGTATATGTGAGATATATGTATATGATACAGAGAACATAAAACATAGAGAAGGTGCAGGTTCGACAGCGAACATTTTTTGTTTTGTGTCTTTCTGTTGTACGAGTATATGTTAATTATGTTTGAAAAATTTTTTTGTCACTTAATGTTTAAAATGCACTTTGTTTTTGTTCTTATTTGTTTTGTTTGTTCACTGCACTGCACTTTCTGTTGATTCTTTGTTTGTTTATTAGTTATATGTACATAAATATATGGATATGTTTTTTTTTGCTCACTGTTTTTTTTTTTTGTTCACCACACAGGTATATTTATATGTATATTGTGGAAACAAAATTCTCCACTAGGCCTTTCTTTGAGGCTCGAAGGACCATGACTAAAATATACCCACTAGTTGATTTAAAACTATTCACTCTGCCACTTTGTGTTAATTAAAGACTGCAAGTGCAATTTATGTTTAAATTCAGTTTAATTTAGCAAGTAACAAAATATGTAACGTATAATATAAATGCCGAATATAAATACATACATATATGTAAAAAGATTATCAATAGAAAGTCGAAGAGACGGTGTCCAGTTTCAGGACCGTGAAATGATGTTTTTTTTTCGAATGTAGCCCGGTGGTTACCGATGGATCGATGACTTGACGTAGCGCTGATGCCTCGAATTATGTGTTCTATTCTGTTGTCCATCCTTTTTGTTTAGTGGGTAGGGTACAGGTGTGGTGAGTTGTGTTGTAGTGTCATCAGCTGTGTTGAATTGCGCTGTTGTATTAGGAAGCGCCAGTTTTACCGGGCAGAGGGGGTGAATGCTTTACTCATTTAAACACACAGGAATAAAGAGTTTCATGTATATCCCAAGCCGTTTTTGTTTTATTTAAAAAAAACTTGTAGCGCTCTTATTGAAAACTCCGCTCTTAAAGTTGAGGCCACTGACTCCGAATTTCGTGTTAAAACGAATATCGTTTCACGTTGTTCTATCGGTCTACTTTTGCAATGCCGTATTGAAAAACCCTATACTTACCATCTAAATTTAATCGTGAATCTATCACGATATTGTTATGTACATATATATAAATTATCAGGACGACGAGACGAGTTGAAATCCGGGTAACTGTCTGTTTGTCTGTCCGTCCATCCGTGCAAGCTGTAACTTAAGTAAAAATTAGATATCTTGATGAAATATGGTATGCGCGTTTCTTAGTAAAAAATAAATTACGAGCTCGTAGACGGACGTAATACAACACTGCCACGCCCACAAAATGCCATTAACTGAAAACCTATAAAGTGCAAGGATTGCAAGGAATACCCGTGGGGAAAAAAATTTAAAGAGCACTCTGATAAGTTTAATGAACAAACATATTTCCTAAGCCACTAAAACAACAACAACAATACTCATATTCCAATGTCACAGTGCGAAAATGGGCAAAATCGGAATACAACCACGCTTACTTCCCATATAACACAATTTTAACTTCGATTTGATTCTTTCACTTTCCAGTACACAGCGGGTTAAAATTTGTCGTTAAAAAATTCCAACCAAAACTGTTCAAGCACCTAGGTACCGAATATGTGGACTTCAAGTATATATAGTTGAATTTTGAAAGAAAATATCGGTCTATATGTGAGATATATGTATAATTGAAATTCAGGAATAATATTTTCCTTCCTTCCAATGACATGTCTGTGTGTCAAATATGGGTTGAATCGTTTCAATACTTCCTTTAGCTCTCATATACCCAACCCAACGATTTTCGAACTTCTGGGTGACTTTATACCGCATATATCGACCAACATGTGAGTTGTCTCTATGAAAATGAGAGAGCGTGTTTTACTGATAACAGGATATCTTTGGGCTGGGATTTATAATAGCATTTCCCTATTTCGGGGTTAAAATGGGTATGTACGAATAGAGGAGGAATACAAAACTAATATATAGAACCGAATTTGTGAAGTGTTAGTGGATACAAAAGTAAAAATTTTAAGGTAAAGTTCATTATAAATCGAAGAATCACGCATTTTAAATAGTCGAATTTTTAAACTTTAAATGCAAATATCTCAAAAACAATAATCTGCGGCAACTATACATACATATATCTATCTGTACATACCCATTTTAACCCTGAAGTCGAGCGATGCTATTCAAAAATTTACCCTATCTTTGTGCTTAAAATCGATAAAAATTTGGTGAAAACTTGATGTAGCCCCCATATAACAAACAAATAACATCCGCGTGACTTTACTTGAATTATACAACATTTTTATTTTAATTTATTGTCTATACAAGCCTAATTTATGTATTAGCGTTTTGATTTTTAATTTTAGTTTATAATTAGATAAACTAAATGTAGAATCTTCTAGGAAAGGACTTTTTTGTTCTGAAGTGTCTGGTGTTAACCCCTTTCGGTGGTTAATCGTTTTTATACTCTCGCAACAATGTTGCTAAGGAGAGTATTATAGTTTTGTTCACATAACGGTTGTTTGTAAGTCCTAAAACTAAAAGAGTCAGATATAGGGTTATATATACCAAAGTGATCAGGGTGACGAGTAGAGTCGAAATCCGGATGTCTGTCTGTCCGTCCGTCCGTCTGTCCGTCCGTCCGTCCGTGCAAGCTGAACTTGAGTAAAAATTGAGATATCAGATGAAACTTGGACACGTATTCCTTGGCTCCATAAAAAGTTGAAGATGGGCAAAATCGGCCCACTGCCACGCCCACAAAATGGCGGAAACCGAAAACCTATAAAGTGTCATAACTAAGCCATAAATAAAGATATTAAAGTGAAATTTGGCACAAGGGATCGCATTTGGGAGGGGCATATTTGGACGTAATTTTTTTGGAAAAGTGGGCGTGGCCCCGCCCCCTACTAAGTTTTTGTACGTATCTCGGAAACTACTATAGCTATGTCAACCAAACTCTACAGAGTCGTTTTCATCAGGCATCTCCATACACAGTTCAAACAGGGAAGAAATCGGATAATAACCACGCCCACCTCCCATACAAAGGTTATGTTGAAAATCACTAAAAGTGCGTTGACGGACTAACAAAAAACGTCAGAAACACTAAATTTTACGGAAGGAATTGCAGAAGGAAGCTGCACCCAGGCTTTTTTTTTAAATTGAAAATGGGCGTGGCCTCGCCCCCTTATGGACCAAAAACCATATCTCAGGAACTGAAGCATCGGACAGAGTGTGAGTAAGTGTTTGATAGTAGCGGTGTCATCGCAAAGGGTTTTGATTTTATATTGATGGAATGTATTTAAAAATAATATTCACGTACATTGATTGAAAGCGATCATTTTTTTGTGTGGTACTCCTGAAAACAGATTTTATTTTTGGTTAGGCAAAGAAATACATCGCATTTGGAGCATTTTATTCTTGTTCTGCTTGTACATTCTTTCACGCGGCACATCCGTGGTGTTGTCATATCCATTGCCTCTGGCCAGTGATCATACCGATCAGTACGTACATCAACGGGAGGATTCAGGGGTCTGTTTCTTTTCGCAGCTGGCTCTGCTGTTGATGTGCAATACGGAACAGGTGGATTAATTGGCCTTTCAGTGAATTTGGCCAATACTTCGCCGAGCTCAGATTTAAACTTAAATAGGTCTTTAATATTCTTGTTTCGCATGCCCGCCTTTAGTGCATCGGCTCTGTACTCTCTCCATGCATTGCATACTGCCATTTCAATCAAATGAAAAGTTGTTTTTACAGCCCATTTCTTCGTTTTTATAAAAATTCTGTAGTATTCCATTGACTGATCAGCTGCGTCGACTCCGCCCATTTTAGCCTTGTAACGCTTCACGATTTGAGGACATGGTACATTAATGTGCTTGCGTTCTTTTTTGCATCACCTTTGTACCACTCCAACTTCGGATGAACCGCCCATTTGCCTATTTGGTTGTTCCCAGAGCGCATCATCATTTGAGTAATCAGAACTAAAGTCAGCATCGGAATTTTCCAATATTTGGAGAACTTGAAGCACGTCCTCATCAAGATTAAAATTGAAATGACCTGGAATGACACAATTGTGCGGGTAAATGAAAATGCGAGCTCAAAGCCTGAAGCGCACAATTGTGTGGTCCTTTTTTAAACTTGTTCAAAACACTTGATTTAATTATAATTTTTTACAATAAGACAATATATAATTTATTTAATATTTTTCAATACACATTTTTGCAAAACATCACGAAACTAAAACACTGCACAAAATTTATTTCAATTTACCTTTTCCCATTCTTGACAACACGCCTGAACACTTCAAAACTTTGCAAATATATACAAAAAAGCAAAGCAACCGTTAAAAAGAACCGTTAGAAATAAATGGAACAATCACTGCTTTCGGGTCTTAACACGTAGTAAAGCGAAAAAAAATTTTAACATATTTTTAGTCTTACCCGCACAATTGTGTATTGAAGGTCTGAAAGGGATAGAGAAAAAATGTGTAGTTGTATTGGAATATTTGTCACAAGCGGCCCTGCCAACCATGAGCGGGTAAAAAACCAGATAATCAGTGGGTAATCCATAGGGTAATCATGTGTACTTTAACATAGGCCGAGCGACAATTTTACCCAGTCACGTACGTACACATGTGATCATACATCTTTGTTGCGCTCATTCAGCAGTGTCATATAAAAAGTATATCTGTCCTGTTCTAATATCCCCACTCGACGGCTGATGCAGGGTTGCATTTTCTATTTTTAAATAGCTGATACAGGGTTGCATTTTAAACAGCTGATGCAGAATTGCATTTTTTAATTCCTACTTTTCAAATTTCAAAGAAAACTTTTTAATTTTTAAAATTTTTATTTTATTTTTTTACATTTTTACATAAAATTTATTATAATTTATATATAAATAAAAATATATTTAATTTAAAAAAATAATTAATATCTAAAAAAAGATTAATTAAAGAAAAGAATTATTACAACCTGTAAATAAAAGAGTGGAAAAATATTATAAAACATAAATACCTGAAAATAAAATAAAGATTGTTAATACCTGAAAATAGATAATAATTACATTGAAGAAAAATTAATTGTATAAAATGATAATAATATCTGAAAAAAAGATTAATATTATCTGAAAGAATAAAATATATTAAATACAAATAGGATTTACTCTGAAAGCAAAGATTAATTAAATAAAAATAGTGATAAAATCTGAAAAGAAAGAACAATTAAATAAAAATCGTAATAATATCTGAAATAAAAGAATAATATTATCTGATTATTTAAAATATAAAGCAAACATTTGTTTTCACATATTATATTGGATTGTGCAGGCCTCCTTAAACGCATAAAATACATACTTATGTACATATGTAATTATTTTTGGGTATTATATTGAACTGCGCAATCCAATTTCAAACAACACACACTTTTTCTCACATACTTACTTAACAATTTATATTTGCTGCTTCTGATGATATTGCTGCAATTCCAAGGCTTTAAAAACAAATAAAGTAATTATTTGCAAATTATTTAAAAAAATCATTCACTTACCTTCTTGTTGTACGAGCCTCCTTTCCGATGGTACGATCACGAATAACATGCGTCTTTCAATCGTTTTTTTATTACCCTTTTTGGGATTTTCTTTTGTCACTATTGACAATTATGTTTTCTCCTTCGCACTCATTCAAATAAATCAAGAGATGAAAGAAACTTTTTTTCATCGCATTTAGGTAAACAAAAAACAAGTAAGGAAGGGCTAAGTTCGGGTGTCACCGAACATTTTATACTCTCGCATGATAAAGTGATAATCGAGATTTCATTATACGTCATTTACATATTTTTCAAATACCGTATTTTTGTAAAGTTTTATTCCGCTATCATCATTGGTTCCTAATGTATATACTCGTATTATACAGAAAAGGCATCAGATGGAATTCAAAATAGCGTTATATTGGAAGAAGGCGTGGTTGTGAACCGATTTCACCCATATTTCGTACATGTCATCAGGGTGTTAAGAAAATATTATATACCGAATTTCATTGAAATCGGTCTAGTAGATCCTGTTATATGGTTTTGGGTCCATAAGTGGGCGAGGCCAAGCCCATTTTCAATTTTTAAAAAAAGCCTGGGTGCAGCTTCCTTCTGCCATTTCTTCCGTAAAATTTAGTGTTTCTGATGTTTTTTGTTAGTCGGTTAACGCACTTTTAGTGATTTTCAACATAACCTTTGTATGGGAGGTGGGCGTGGTTATTATCCGATTTCTTCCCTGTTTGAACTGTGTATGGAGATGCCTGATGAAAACGACTCTGTAGAGTTTGGTTGACATAGCTATAGTAGTTTCCGAGATACGTACAAAAAACTTAGTAGGGGGCGGGGCCACGCCCACTTTTCCAAAAAAATTACGTCCAAATATGCCCCTCCCAAATGCGATCCCTTGTGCCAAATTTCACTTTAATATCTTTATTTATGGCTTAGTTATGACACTTTATAGGTTTTCGGTTTTCGCCATTTTGTGGGCGTGGCCGATTTTGCCCATCTTCGAACTTAACCTTCTTATGGAGCCAAGAAATACGTGTACCGAGTTTCATCATGATATCTCAATTTTTACTCAAGTTACAGCTTGCACGGACGGACTGACGGACAGACGGACGGACGGACAGACAGACATCCGGATTTCGACTCTACTCGTCACCCTGATCACTTTGGTATATATAACCCTATATCTGACTCTTTTAGTTTTAGGACTTACAAACAACCGTTATGTGAACAAAACTATAATACTCTCCTTAGCAACATTGTTGCGAGAGTATAAAAAGAGCTCAGCCAAATTTAAAGAAGCCCTGCTATTATAAAAAATACAGGCAAAATTAAATTGTAAGACGGGTGTATATTCCCGCATATTAAACTGATCACATAAGCCGTTTTAGCAGAGACTTAACGCAGTGATCTAACTGCTATCCAAGAAATATTCAGCGGCTGTGAGTCGAGGCACAGCAAGGTCAACTAGGCGACCAAATCAATATACCTGAAACGATTTCTTTGGAGAATACCAGCAGTTACACAAATAAGAAAAGTGTTGCGGAAAATATCATGAGTATAAACATGAACAAAATTCTTGATGCCCAAGCGGATTTATCCGAAACTGTGTTGCACAAGTCCAACACTTTTCCAACAAAGTCTGACATGACAAATAAATACAAATCAGATACATTTGATTTGAGTCTTGGAATCTTCATTTTCAAGAGGAATACTTTTCAAACATTTTTCTTGAAGTTGAAAATTTGTATCTTGAAATAACGGCGGAGTGTTTCCAAAATCTCACACTTTCTAAAGCGAGATTACAAGAAGGAGAGCCCGAAATTAGTTATAGTTCTTTTCAGCGTGATGTCCTGTTTGATGATTTTACAATAGAAGAAGAACCTGAAATTTTGTACCGTTTTGACTCGGATTTAAAATGTACAAAAGTTCCAATCTTTTATCTATCATGCATATATCTATCTTCTGCTGAGGAAGAAACAGCAGAAGTAAAAGAGGAAAACAAAAACGAAAATGAAGTTGAAATTGAAGAAGAAACACTTGAAGAACTTCATAAACCTTCAAAAACTGAGGAATCTCAGAATCTCATATCTATTCCGGTAGGCTCACACTTTGGAGAAATATGGGAAAGTGAAGTCCAGACGAAATCGTTAGAAGATGAGGACGAAGCCGAAGATATCGAACACATTTTAGAAAATAATGCTGAATCGTGTAAGAAGGAAGAGGAAGTTCAGTTAACATACAAACTAACACAATTACCGAGAAAGAGAAAGGATTTTTTAGTTGAGCCAAATCCTAAACTTACCAAAAAAGGAAAAGATGTCATAAATTATGGAAAGCAGCCAACAATTATAGCTCGCTAAAATGCAGAATCAAGCTGATCATGACTCGAATAATTTTACAACCACAACCAAACGGAAAGGACCTCAACGTTGGATTGGTGATAGACGAAGTAGATGCACACCAACGACTGCAGCAATATTGGGCACAAAAGTGACGAAATGGATGCATCGATATTACAAGCGCAAAAGGACTAAATTTAAGAAAGTTTAGTTTAAGTATCATACATATAAATATTCTTATACAGTCCACTAATTTTCAATAATCATTTCTTTGCCTCGGCAATATGTTCAAATATCATTGAATATGCTTACTTATCAGCAAAGCCGGAATTCTACTAAATATAAATATCTATTTATATATTAATATACATACATTCATATATATGTACATAATGCATTTACATGCAATGCACATCTAATAGTAATAAAAATGCATGGGGACACAAGTCATAAATTTACAGAAGACCCTGTCAACCATGAGCGGGTAAAAACCAAGATAATCAATGGGTAACATGTGGGTAAACATGTGTAGTTTGCCATAGGCCTCGTGAAGATTCTACCCACTCACGTACGTATACATGTGATCATATATGTTTGTTGCGCTCATTCAGCAGTGTCATATAAAATAGTATATCGTCCTGCTTTAATATCCCCAATCGACGGCTGATGCAGGGTTGTATTTTAAACAGCTGATGCAGGGTTACATTTTTTGATTCCTACTTTAAAAATTTCTTAAAATTTCAAAGAAAACATTTTAATGTTTAAATTATTAATTTTATTATTTTTAATAAATATTTACATAAAATTGTAATTTATTGTAATTAAATATATTAATGCTAACATTGTATAAATACAGGGTTGATGCAGGGTTGTATTTTAAACAGCTGATGCAGGGTTACATTTTTTGATTCCTACTTTAAAAATTTCTTAAAATTTCAAAGAAAATTTTTAATGTTTAAATTATTAATTTTATTATTTTTAACAAATATTTACATAAAATTGTAATTTATTGTAATTAAATATATTAATGCTAACATTGTATAAATAAAAATATATTTAATGAAAAAAATAATTTCATCTTAAAAATGATTAATTAAAGAAAAGGATTATTAATGGCTGAAAATAAAAGAGTGAAAAAAGATTATAAAAGACAAATACCTGAAAATAAAATGAAGGTTTTTAATACCTGAAAATAAATAATATCTAAAGAAAACAAGATTCATTTTATAAAATGATAATAATATCTGAAAGAAAAGATTAATGGCTAAATGAGCCTTAGTCGCCTGCCTTACACCACACCTACACCCATCTCTAACACGTACACTCACCACACTCACCTCGACATCACCACACTCCACATCAACACCACCCACACACGCGCGAGCGCAGGATCTTTATAAAAAAGAGATCCACGATTGACGCACTACGAGAAGTCGTTGATACTGCGAAATGTGCAGTAAGTGGCAGAAGATGGAAAGGTGGCACAAAAAAGTACTGCGCGCTGATTACCCTGGATGTCAAGAATGCGTTCAACTCGGCAAAATGGGCACACATAATCAAAGCCCTGGATGAAATACGCGCCCCTGAATACCTCATAAACATTATATTGAGCTATTTTAAAAACAGAAGGCTGCTTTTTGATACAGACGAAGGTACCAAGAGTTACTCTATCTCGAGTGGAGTACCTCAAGGGTCAGTGTTAGGCCCACTATTATGGAACCTCATGTATGACGGGGTGCTAAAAAGACAGCAACCAACAGACGTGAAGCTAATAGCGTATGCGGACGATCTCATGGTGGTAGCAGTGGCCAAACAATTAGCCGACCTAAGAAACAAATGCAATGAGTGCTTAAATGGTCTACGGCATTGGTTCTCTTCTATGAGTCTGGAACTGGCGGAGCAAAAAACTGAAGTTTTGCTCATAAGCACCAGGAAGGTAGAAGAACAAATAGAGGTCACCATAGGGGAGTGCGAGATAACCTCGCAGCCGCAGCTGAAGTATCTGGGAGTAATATTAGATTCTAAATTAAAATTTAAAGAACACCTGGAGTATTCCTACAGTAAAGCAAACAAAATTTACAATGCTCTATCGAGAATGATGACCAATACAGGCTGTGTCCGTTCCAGCCGGCGCTTCTTACTAGCGAAAGCAATGAGCTCCGTAATACTGTACGCAGCACCAGTATGGATACAGGCAATGGATATAAAAGCGTATGCTAAACGAATAATTGCCGTGCATAGGCTTTCTGCAATTCGAGTAATAAGTGCTTTCCGGACAACATCAACCGACGCTGCTAAAGTATTAGCCAGCATACCGCCCACTGACATCCAGGGAGATGAACTCGAGCGTTTATATCATCTATCAGCGCCTAAAACAGTATCGGCAAAGACAGAGGAGAGGAACAAAAGCATTAAAATATGGCAGGAGCGGTGGAATTCCTCATCTAAAGGGCGTTGGACCCACCGACTGATACCGGACATCCACTCGTGGATAGACAGACGACATGGAGACCTAGACTTTTATCTGACTCAAATACTTAGTGGACATGGGTGCTTTAGAAGCTACCTTTTCAGATTCCACAATGACATTAGTCCGAACTGTCCGACATGTACAGAGCATATAGAAGACTCTGAGCATGTACTATTTTATTGCCCTCGATTTTCAAATACAAGGGAAAAATTAAAAACCACACTCGGTGGTGGTTTTATGGTCGATAATTTAACGACACTCATGTGTCAGTCGACTGATAATTGGAAAGCTGTCAGTGAAGCGTCAGCATCCATAATGACAAAACTGAGACTTTTTGAACAAATTAGGCGTCCGTCAGTCCGCACAATAGAGGAGACTTAAATGTCCTGTCCCTCCTACGAAGTACTACTTAATCGGTGGTTCCGTGGGAGAGCCATGAGTTGGGAGTAGGTTAGGTGTAGCGGATTAAAGTTCCGCACTCCGGCTTTCGATGCTTCCCCCTACTATAAAAAAAAAAAAACAAAAAAAAAAAAAACAAAAAAAAAAAGGATCCACATACTCAAACACACACCACACCACTCCACTGAACAAGGGTCAGCTTATACACAACGCAGTTCAGACTCGTCCGTCGTTGAATATACATCGCTCTTTCGCCACGCACCGCTAGTGATCTCCAGTTTTATATTTACATCCAGTTCCAAACCTACCTCTAAAGTGTAAACCAACTGTGTGAAGCTGGGTATGAAGCGGAGTTATATTGCAGCGCATTCTATATACGGCCTTAGAAGGCGGATTTATATTGTAACTAAAATAACAGTGTGAAGGTAAATATAAAACGGAGTTATATGAGTATTGTAAATAAATTTTCGAAATTGAAACCGGAGGTTTTGTTTTAAGATACACACAATTTGGCAAAAGTGGTAAATCGAGTGGGCAGGGAATAAAACATTGGTCCTTCGAGCCGCAAAGAACGGCACTATTGAAAAAAAAAACAAAGAAAATGAAATTCTGAAATTCTGTGGCATTAAATATATTCTTAACTTACAAAATTTGTGCAAAATAAAAGCGCAGTGACAAATATATACATACATACAAAAAAAAAAAAACTGTTGAGAACGGAAAACACGAAACGGTTGTGTGTACCGTTATATCAAAATCAAAAAAAAAAAATATTTTATGCCAATACAAAAATTTTAAATCGCATGTGAAACACAAAATATAGCGTGTGCAACATATAAATAAATATAAATATGCAATATTCTAAAACTTGTGCAAAAACCCCTAACGTGCAATTAGCAAAACAACAAAACTAAACTCATAAAAGATTGTGTGGCAAAGGCCAAAAGTTAAAAGAAAATAAAACAAAAAAAAAATCCACCAAAAACCAGGCGCGACAAATAAAAGTGGCACAAATATCAAAACGGGCGCGAAAACAACAAAAAATTAATTTAAACAAAAAGAACAAAATTTAATAATAAATAATAAATAAAAAACATAAAAAAAGAGGAAAGGAAACCATCATTGGCAACAACACAACAAGAAGCAGTTCGAAAACCAAAAAAACATAAAAAACGGATCACAGGCATCGACATATGCCCCCCCACCTTTATCTGCAGAAACATCCCTTAGCCCATTGAAGCGGCTCAAAGTGAGTTGTATCGACTCCACTTTTTATTTAAAAATTATATTTTCATATTTGTATGTTGGTTAACAGATTCAGTTTATATACATAAAAACTGTATTCAAGTCGGTTAACATTTTAAAAGAACGGTTGCTGCCAAACTGTCTCAACTTACGGTTAATTTCCGGGAAACCGAAGAACAGTTTGGTACGCTATATATATTTGTACATCCACATATTTGTATGAACAGTATATACTATAATATAATTATATATATACTGACATATACATATCTAATACAAAAGGCCCTATTTACGCTTACCCTTGTGTATCCAAACACACAAATTAAAAATAAAAAAAATACAAGTATACACTTGACCCCGTTTTCCGGCAATACCCCTTTTACTCCAAAAGTATAAGCAGGATTGCGCAAATAGTAAGCTTGGACAAATTCGATCAGTAAAAGAAAAAATAAAAATAATAAAATACAACATACACATATGCAAATACTTATATTCATATTTTATATTTATTTATACATATATTGACATATAAGTACCAACCAAAGTTGGAAAACAACATACACACATATGTACATATGTATGTATAAAAAATAAAATAAATTTCTGCAAAATTACATACATATGTAACTTCTCATGTGTACTTAGAGTGCATACCTGCATCTAACCAATTTTCTTCTCCCGCGTCATTCGTACTGTAAAATCATACATACAGACATACGGCATACGATTTGCTTATGACGGTATTTCCTACATTTAAATTAAAACTATTTAAAACTTTCGGGAATTAAATTCAAAATTTAGAGAGACTAACCGGAGCGGTAATTGCAATTAAAAATATTTTAACTTATTAACAAAAAGAAAATATACGGTCAAATCAAACAAAAAAAATAATAATAATAATAAAAGACAAAACCAGCACAAACATACGTGTTGGTATTTCTAATTGTTCTCACATATATCCAAAGTCCAAATCAGTGATCTGCAGTGAATACTTGGCTTATGAATACACTCTCATATTCATGAATCACCCCCAATATTCACTCACACTTGCTCTCACTAAAAATATTATCTTCTCACAATCACATGGCTTGCTTGTGTAATAATGAGTGTGAATATGTCTCACAATCACTTATCGCTCACACTTGGCTTGGCTTGCTTCTCTGTATACAATTGTTTGAGCTATTCGTTGCTTACCATTAGATGAGTTGAAAGGCTCATGAATACATTCACTAATAAGTGGCTCATTGTTTATTCATGAATACATTCACAAATTCCGTGCCTATTCAAAATATATTTTATACCTACGCGGAGGGGTTTTAAAAGGAACGAAACGCGCGATTGTAGTGACGTCAAAACTGAAACTTCTTTGTTTATTATCCTTTTATTGAATTATTTTCTTAAGCTTTATCTTACATTCTAGAAATTGGAGAGCATATGTAGGTAGATGAGTCCCTGAAGTTTATACCTACGCGGAGGGGTTTTAAAAGGAACGAGTGAGTCTATTGACTTCGTAAAAACTACAAAACTGAAACTTATTTGTTTCTTATCCTTTTATTCAATTATTTCTTAAGCCTAAATGCAAAGCTTTATCTTACATTTTAGAAAATGAAGAGCTTAGGTAGATGAGTCCCTGAAGTTTATACCTACGCGGAGGGGTTTTAAAAGGAACGGGTGAGTTTATTGACTTCGTAAAAACTACAAAACTGAAACTTCTTTGTTTCTTATCACAAATTCCATCTTCACCAATTACTTCAACATCAAATACGTCTTCACCTGCAAATGACCTGAACTTCTTTTTTCCAAATATTTCAAACATGGGCGCGCAGGAACGTATCGAAGATGAGATAGATCGATATTTTACAGAAAGAATACAATTTGATAACGACTTTGACGCAATTCAATGGTGGAAGCAACATAAAGCTAACTTTCCAAGCATATCAAAACTTGCACTTAAAATATTAACTATACCTGCAAGTAGTGCGGCGTCTGAACGTGTATTTTCCTTGGCAGGCAATTTAATAACTGATAAAAGAAATCGACTTGCACCCAAAACCGTAGATAAAATAATATTCCTGAATTCAATATTTAAGACTAACTAATATGGCAATAAGACCTTAGAAACTTAAAAAACAAAAATATACAATGATATTGAGAAGTAATTTTGTGCAATACCTCAATCTTAATATATATTTATAAGCTATACTTATAATATATACTTGTATCTTTGGAGTTGAATCTTATGTATGTACATAAATCTTGAAGTAAATTTTATGCTTATTATTTTTATTTTTTACCGAAATTAACTGAAGTTTGTTATTTAGTTTTTTGATAATAATTCATGTAATTTTTATACCATTAAACTGACGTGATTTTTATTTTTAATTTTAATTCCATTGAAAGGAACTGAATTATCATTTTATAAAATAAAATGTAATATTATAAGTGATAACATAATAATGTAAGTATGTATGTATATGTGATTTTTTTTAATAATAGAGAAAATTAACACAAAATATGAAAATCCAGTTTTTTTATTTCATTATATCTAGTCATTATTAGAACCAGTTACAAAATCCTTGTTGTTATACAATACTATAATAGTAACTCTTACTAATTTCGTAATGGATTTCTTAGCCTTTGGTTCATATCGTCACGGCTCAAGTGGCTTGCGCACAATTGAGCTTCTTCGTATATTCACAAGTGTTTTGTATTCATGAATGTCAGAGAATCCTAAGCAAAGATTCATAAGTATTGTGAGCTCATAAGCAAACACTTGTGAATATACTTATGCTTCATACAAGCTAAGCAGCTCACAAGCCAAAACTCTCTCTCTCATAATTGTAAGTGAGCAGTATTCACACTTATACTCATTCCGTGAATAATTTGCTTGCTTCATACTCAATTTTTCGCAAGTGGCTCAAAGTTGTGTTTAACTCATTCACTGCAGATCACTGGTCCAAATCGGCATATTTCAAGCAATACCTCTTGTTCTTGCTAAAGCACAAGCAAGCAGGATTGCAAACGGAAAAAAATCTTTTTAAATACAAAGGTCATTAACCCTTTTCTCTTTCCTTATTATCGCCCGTATACGCAAGTATGAACTAACGAGTGCGAAAGCAATAAATAAAATAGAAAAAAAAACAAAACAAACTAATAGCACAACTATTAGGAATAAAGAAAACGAAACACTAGCTCGTTAGTTCGTACATTGCGTATACAACAAAAATACAATAAGGAAAACGAAACACGCGTTCGTTATTCTATACGTTGTGTAGACAACAAACATACAAACCGCTTATCTTAAAGATTCAAACGTATTTATTGTTAACAGATATACACTGAGAGAAATTTTTCTTTCTCATATTTTCAATTTTTACTTATTATCTAAATGAACGGAGATTCTAAGGAATCTAAATCGATACCGTACAACAAGTGATTACAGTACAAAAAATGATTTCTGAAGAAAAGAGTCCATGTACACCTGCTGAAGCGACACACTCAAAGCAAGGTGCTACAAGGCAAAAAAAAATTAAAGATATTTCATATACTAAGTTTATTGCTGAGAGTTACAGTTTAATTCGATACTGCACTCGATTTTCATCTTCACCGATTCAGGACAATTCTGAATCGGTACTAGAAATCAAAAAAGAAAATCTAGACAATTTCTGGACACGTCTTCAAGCTGCGTATGACGCAATTCTAGAATCTGACGAATCAAATTTTCCGGAAAATTTTAAATCCTCGGCTTGCTCCAAATACGAAAACTGCTTAGACCAGTACGTGGAAACGAGAGCTATGATCTCCGATCAATTGAGATTAATAAAAGCAAATGCATCTACTCCACAACCGAGAGTAGAGCTGCCTCCAATTCAAAGCCAAGAGGCGAGTTCCGGCATTCACCTTAAAGTGCCAGCATGTGATACAGAAATATTTCACGGAGGTTATGAACAATGGCCGTCCTTCCGGCACATGTTTACGGCCGTGTACATAAACCATCCTAAATTATCACAAGCGCAAAAATTGTATCACCTCCGATACAAAACAAAAGGTCAAGCAGGCGCAATAATAAAACAGTCCGCTCTTAATGACGAAAATTTCAATTTAGCTTGGGCAGCTTTAACCCATTTACAACCAAAGAGTCAAAAAATAAGTTTATTTAAAATTTTCAGTTTTTTATTGATTTATACCATCGCAGAGATACATTCTTACATATACGAAAATTTTGCTGTACCCACACGAGTACAATGGTCAAAAGTGTATAAAATATTTATGAGTGGGCTATTTTAAAACAGTCGCGTTCCACACACAAAGCAGTACCACATAGCTCGCAAATCCACCTGATTCGTTTATGGCAGACAATATTTTATTATTGTGGTCGTATTTGATCTTGAAATATCCTCTTGCTTGTTTTTGGAAATATTTTTTTGGATTCAAAGGACATTTTTTAGTTCTATTTTCTCTCGTTGCTCCTACGGCTTTATCAAACAGTGTCTCAAATACCTCAACGGGACTTCTACCATCCAAATCCATTTTCATTTTCATCTTATTTTCTATATATATAGTAGTCGAATCCATTGTCAAGTTGCATGCTTCGTTGTTCCAAATAGGGCTTACAGAACGTATTTCAGCACCCATTCTTTGTAGCTGGGCAAGCGGTATTTCATCTTCGCTGTCAAAGTTTATGCTGTTATTGAATACATCAACGCATCCAGCAACGTCGCCAGGCAAGTTTATTTCATTTATGTTATCTTCATCACCTTCCTCTTCGTCAGTATTGACATCGACATCAGGAGGAATCATAACGATATCGACGTCATCTGCCACATCATCATCCGCGATGTCAGCTAAAGCCTGTGAAAGTTGTTTATATCTCTTTCCATAAAAACACGAAGTGGAAATAGCCATCCAAACCAAAAGATACAATTTTTTATTTCACCTACACATTTTGCCATTGTACCTAAGCGGGTACACAACTTTTAAAAGGCACATACCTCAAATAAGAATAGGTTTTTCAAATGGGTTTTTTTTTGTAAAATTGATCTCTTTAGTCTTATCTCACACAACACACAATTTTAAAACTAACAATTCACAGATAATAGCTCATCAACAGCAAAATAATGACTAAGACACAAAATCACATAATATGAAAAAACCGCACAGAAGTTGACGCCACAAAAAGTGCCGTTATGAATTCGCGTGAAGCGAAAGTTTTTTTTTGTTTTGTTGTTTCTAGGAATATAACTACGCATATGATCAAAAATTTGTGCGCAAATACTTAGCATTGAGTTACGCCACATGCCTAAACTTGACTGATTTTCTGTACACAAGCGAGTACAATGGTTGTAAATGGGTTAAGACAGAAATATGAAAATGAGAGAATATTAGTTGACCAGCAAGTAACGATACTTATGAACTTGTCTAAAATTCAAAGAGAAACCAGTGAAGAATTCATGAAACTAGAATCCACTGTTTCAAATTGTTTATCGGTTCTAGCGACACAAAATATTCCCACAGACAACTGGGACCCCATACTGGTAAATACATGCTCCGCGGCATTACCGGAAAAATCTTTGCTTCTGTGGGAGCAATCGCTCTCATCACGAAGAGAATGCCCAACGTGGCGACAAATGAAAGATTTCTTAACTACCCAATATGAAATCGCGGAAAGGGTAGATAAAAAAACGGTCAGAATTTGCATTTCAATAACTTTCCCAGCACACCACAAAGTAGCGCTTTCTCCAAAAGAGCCACGGGTATAGTTGCAACCGCAACTCCCGAAACACAAAATCCCGAAATTTGCCAAGAGACAAAGGCTTTAAAAACTCAAACGCTACACAGCGAGAATCAAAGTAGGGTACTACTACCCACAACAGTTATCTCCATCGAACACCGAGGAGAACTTTTCAAATTGAGAGCCCTAATAGACCAAGGATCACAACGATCATTCATAGCGTCTAGGGCACAAAATAGGCTAAAACCACCAACAAAACATGCCAATTATGAAATTACGGGAATGGGCGGTAGAGTAGTACAAAACTCAAATAAAATCTGCCCCATTACCCTAATTCCCCCCCAAGCGGATAAGCGCATTCAAGCAGAAGCTATAGTCTTACCGCAACTCACGAACATGCTTCCAAGCTGTCATATAAATAGGAAGCATTGGCAAAAGGTTACACACCTAAAGCTAGCAGATCCCAACTGCAACACCCCCGCTCAAATAGACCTTCTATTAGGCAGCGACCTTATATCTCAAATTATAATAGAAGGTGTTGAAAAAATTTCGAAAACACTTCTGGCGCAAAATACCATTTTCGGTTGGGTCCTAAGTGGACTAGTTGCGGAACCAGTTACAACAATGACAACTCAAGTTGAGGAAATCTCAAACGAGTACCTCAATTCACAATTGAGAAAATTTTGGGAGTTAGAAGAACTCCCCCCCATTTCAAGTACAACACCAGAAGATCAGTATTGTGAAGACTTTTACAAAGCCACAACTACTAGATCAGATAATGGTCGGTATGTCGTACGACTACCGCGAAAACAACAATTTCCAGACACACTCGCCTTAGGTCACTCTCGAACCTCTGCAATACAGCAGTTTCTAAGTATGGAAAAAACCTACTCAGAAAAGGTGAGCTCAAACAACATTATGATGGTGTCTTAGAAGATCACATAGATATAGAAGATCACATTAGATCACATGGAGGAAGCAAGCCCATGCGAAAAAGTCATAAAAGTAGTAAAGCCTGACAAAAAAAAACAACAAAAGTTAGAGTTGTCTTTAATGCCTCCAGATGCACTAGCTCGGGGAATTTCCTCAATGATATTCTATTCACGGGCCCCACACTCCAACCAGATTTAATGCTCCTCATATTAAATTGCCGTATATACAAATATGTTTTCAATGGGGATGTTGAAAAAATGTATCGACAAATAGTCGTACATAAAGATGATCAAGATTTTCAACGAATTATTTTCCGAAAATTTCCCAATAGTCCATTACGCGACTTTAAATTAAAAACAGTTACCTTTGGCGTAAACTGTGTCCCATACCTCGCCATTCGTACACTCCACGAACTGGCAGAAGACACAAAGTCAGAGTTTCCTCTGGCAACACAAGTCTTAACACCGCAGGGTTTCCTCTAAAAAAGATCACAGCTAATCACCCAAGTATCTTAAAAAATGTACCAAACGATAACAAATTGGATACTAATTTCCTTATATTTGAAAAGGAAAGTATAACAAAAACACTGGGCATCCAATGGAATGCGACATCGGACCAGTTCTCATAAACGACAGAGTCCATAACCGCATTATCCGCCATAACAAAGAGGCAAATTATATCCTCAATGGAAAAACTTTTTGACCCCGCAGGATGGCTTGCGCCAATTATTATACAAGCGAAAATCCTGATTTAGGGATTATGGCTAGACGGAACAAACTGGGACGAACAAGTGAAACCTCTTCGCTTAGAAAAGTGGTCCCAGTTTGCTAATAATCTAAAAGACATCTCGCAGATGCAAATTCCACGGTGGATAAACTATTCCCCCGAATACAAAGTGGAACTACACGGCTTCTGCGATGTCTCTGAAAAGGCATATTGTGCCACGATCTATGTGCGTGCAAAAGCAAAAGTAGCAGCTCTAAAAACGATAAGTCTACAACGACTTGAACTCTGTGGCGCTCTGCTACTAGCAAAGCTGGTTTCCATAGTGCAGACCCACATGAACATGACCAAATGCAAATTATTTCTATGGTCCGATTCCGAAATCGTTCTAGCCTGGGTAGAAAAGCCACCACACTCGTGGAAAACATATATTTCTAATCGAACCTCTCAAATACTTGACCTAGTAGGAGCAGCCACATGGCGGCACGTAGCCAGTGCCAACAATCCTGCTGATCTAGGTACAAGAGGGTGCAAACCCCTGGATCTTACCACCACCACGCTCTGGTGGAATGGCCCCCGATGGTTAACCGAATCCACAGATTCTTGGCCACAATCGACAATGCGCAACATAATCGCCTCAGAAAGTCGAAAAATCGACACCTATCATACAATCGTAGATGATAATGAAACCCTTGAACGATTTTCATCGTTCCCCCGAGCCCTCAGAGTAGTCGCATATATGCTCAAATTCATAGAGTAACTTAAACTTTAAGTTAAAGGAGTAACTCACACCCCTTGCGATACATTGACGCACCAGGACTTACAAAAGGCAAAGGTCGCGCTTATCGCCTCAACCCAAACGCGCTACTTCAGTCGCGACATATCGTTACTAAGAGAATCGAAGCCAACTGACAAAAAGAGCTTACTCTTAGTACTAAACCCATTTTTAGACACGAAAGGTCTGCTTCGTGCCAATGGTCGGCTCGCTAATTCAAGCCTGACTTACAACGAACGCCACCCCATCATAATACCTGAGAAGTCTCCTTTTGCCACATTACTCCTGAATTACATCCATATCTTAATGTTACACGCCGAACAGCGCCTCATGCAACATATGGTACGCGAAGAGTATTATATTCCCCGTCTTAAGCCCAGATCAAAAAATGCATTTTCATGTGCAAGATGTGCACTATGCATAAGCAAAAAATACGAACTCAGATTATGGCAGCTCTTCCACCTGAACGCTGCAATTTCGCTCTGCATTTCACGACCACAGGTGTCGATTTTGCTGGGCCTTTTCAAATAAAGGCGTCCATGCTAAGATCTCCCACTCTCATGAAAGGCTATGTGGCTGTCTTTGTATGTTTCACGACAAAGGCAGTACACCTTGAGCTGTGTACTAATCTGACGACGGAGGCTTTTCTCGCGGGATTTGCTCGCTTCGTCGCTCGACGTGGCTTCCCATCCAAAATCATGAGCGCTAATGGCAAAACATTCATAGGTGCCCAACGAGCCACAGAAAAACAGTTTGTGGATTTCTTAAATGCACCTCAAGGTATCAATTGGCAATTTATACCTCCAAGCGATCCTCATATGGGTGGTTTATGGGAATCAGCTGTAAAGAGCTTCCAATCTCATTTCAAGAAGCTAGCCGGCAGCTATAAATTTATCTATGAAGAATTCACGACATTATTAGCTAAAATTGAAGCCGTTCTCAACTTACGGCCGCTCACAGTACTATCGCAAGATCCCTCCGACTTCACAGCCCTAACTCCAAGGCATTTCCTAAAAGGAGCACCCATTCTGGCCACACCCGAGCCAGGCGTGGAGTCGCTATCCTTATTAAATAGATGGGAAAGAATTAAAATTTCCCATCATAATTTCAGTAGCCGATGGAAAGAATACTATATAAAGGACCTCCACAAGAGGTACCGATGGAAAAATACAGAGAATGCGCCAAAAGTTGGAGATTGTGTCCTGATTCACGAGGATTGCCTGCCACCTACCGAATGGCGGCTGGGCCGCACAGAGAAGTCTTATCCAGGCTCCGACGGTCATATTCTCGTAGTCGATCTCCGTACGCAATCCGGAAAGCTAACAAGACCGCTCGTCAAACTATGCTTCTTACCGATCGCCGATAAACCGCTATAATAAACCGAATATAAAAACAAAATAAAATAAAAATTTATATAAATACATACTATGTATATACATATAGTATAGTATGTATTCAAAATAACACACAAAAGAAGTCGATTAATCTAACGACCCACTCATGCCGCATAACTTGGCAGCCATGCTCAAATGTTCTATATGCAACCAAATTCTAATTGAAATAACACTCTTCCAAACAGATCAATATGGATGCAGACATGCCAGCAGCGCTGACACCAACCACTCGTTCGGCTGTCAATGTGCCACGCCAAGCGGCTGCCCCAGTTGGTGGTGCAAGCGCACGGCCATTGTCTCAATTGCCTGACGCCTATCCACCAAACCCACGAATGTACGTCGGGCAATCTGTATGCGCCCACATCACACCATGTTGCACCGTACAACTCGGAACGACACCAGCCAACCTCCTGCCGGCCGCAACCGCGGCGCAGTACGACGGCCGCCATTAAGCCGGGATGCACGGTCCCGTCGAACCATAGGGCCATCATCACCCCGTGCCCGGCGGGCACATAATGGGGCGTCAGCACGACGCCAGCAACAACGACCGCGTCCGCACCGCACCTCAGGCCTCAGCAGCGTCGTAGCCACTCTCCAGCAACTTCAGAGGATT
The DNA here is from genome assembly GCF_016617805.1 of Bactrocera tryoni. Lineage (NCBI taxonomy): Eukaryota > Metazoa > Arthropoda > Insecta > Diptera > Tephritidae > Bactrocera > Bactrocera tryoni. The sequence goes on along the minus strand of NC_052501.1, from coordinate 58,732,735 downwards.
CTAGGCTGAAATATTCGCCTAGGGAGACAAGGAAGGCTAAATGAGCCTTAGTCGCCTGCCCCACACCACTCCTACACCCATCTCTAACACGTACACTCACCACACTCACCTCGACATCACCACACTCCACATCAACACCACCCACACTCGCGCGAGCGCAGGATCCACATACTCAAACACACACCACACCACTCCACTGAACAAGGGTCAGCTTATACACAACGCAGTTCAGACTCGTCCGTCGTTGAATATACATCGCTCTTTCGCCACGCACCGCTAGTGATCTCCAGTTTTATATTTACATCCAGTTCCAAACCTACCTCTAAAGTATAAACCAACTGTGTGAAGCTGGGTATAAAGCGGAGTTATATTGCAACGCATTCTATATACGGCCTTAGAAAGCGGATTTATATTGTAACTAAAATAACAGTGTGAAGCTAAATATAAAACGGAGTTATACGAGTATTGTAAATAAATTTTCGAAATTGAAACCGGAGGTTTTATTTTAAGATACACACAATTTGGCAAAAGTGGTAAGTCGAGTGGGCAGTGAATAAAACAATTAATATTATCTGGAAAAAATAAAATATATTAAATACAAATAGAATTTACTCTGAAATCAAAGATTAATTAAATAAAAATTAAATAACATCTGAAAGAAAAGATAAATATTATTTGATCATTAAAAATATAAAACAAACATTTATTTTTACATATTATATTGGATTGCGCAGGCCGCCTTAAACGCATAAAATACATACTTATGTATGTACATACATCCAATTTTTTTTTACACCGTTTCTTTTGACACGGATTTGAAGTTACACGGTTGAGAAAAATTTTTTTTGTGTAAAAAATTTTTAATCTACTACGGTTTTTAAATCACTGTCTTGTAATTATGTTTGTTTTTACCACATTTAGCACCATTGCTGAAATGAACATACATAGTAGTAACTGGGAAATCCCTTTATTCGATAACTCTTACCTACACATTTTGTTCGCATGATATTTACATTGCTGAAATGGATATCTCCAGCGATGATACCGACTTTAGTCCAGTTCGTCGCAAACAATTGTGCTTGTTATCAAGTAGCGACGAATAATTACACTGTCCAACAAATGAAGACTTTTTGAATGGAACAGAATAGCGACATATTTCTGAAAGTGTCTGTTGAGTAGATCATTTTTGTAGAACAAACTTATGGTCCAGGACGTCTGAGTTTTTTTTTTACAGTGGGTCAAAGTTTTCATTTTTTGGTCGAAGGGAATATAGTATAATATGAAAAAATTGTTGTAAGTAAATGTCTGAGAGAATTCTTATGGTCAGAGTTGTATTGTGGAATTGTATGAGGATTATTTTTATGGAAGATCTTAACCCTCTAACTGGTTTCTTTATGGGTCAATTTGGCCTTTTTTTCGAGAAAATCAAAAAATATCCTTTAAAAAAGGACATTTAAGGATTAAAATATTCTACGACAATGTTTGGAGGAAAATTTAAGTGGGGGTCACGAAAGACACCATTGTTGTAAATAAAGCTCTTTACGATTGATAAAAAAATTATAATTTTGTTTTAATAGTGGTGTACATATTTATTTTTTTGCTTCAGCAGTAGTAGGACAAGGGATTAAAGATTAAACTTAATATGCTTTCCTGTATTTAGCTTGACGTGAATGTTCCGATGTGTCAAGGTTTCTGTACAAGCCCCAAACGTATTCAACAAGCATTACACTTTGGGATTTCCCTTTGAATCTTTCCAATACCTTTATATCCTGATTAAACCTTTCACCGTGTTCATCTGAAACCGCCCCAAGGTTTTCTTTAAAAAAATTGAGATGAGAGTGCAGAAAATGCAGCTTTAGTGACATCTTAACGCCAATATTGTTAAAACCGATTAGCATGCTTTCAATATTTTCTGCATAGTTTTGTGCTTTTGAGTTTCCAAGGAATTCTGATATAACCAGCTGCATAAAGTCAAATGCTGTCTTTTGCATATCCGACAGATGACCATAAAATTCTTCATCCTGTAATAATTTTCTTATATCGGGTCCAACGAGCATTCCTAGAAAAGGTAGTTATTTCTTAAACTCGTATTTTACCTTCTTTTAATTTTGCTGCAGATAATCTGGAGAAAATTGTTTAAATGCGTTTGAAAGCATATCCTTGTGTATTTAAGCTTTTAATAAAATTTTTCACCACGCCCAACTTAATATGCAGCGGTGGAAGTATGACCTTATCTTTTGGGACAAGAGATTCATGGATTACATTTAAGTTACCAATAATATTTTCTTTGCGTTCTTCGAAATATTTAATATGATAATGGCTGCTGGTAGCACGTGAATCCTATTTACAAAGAAAGCACTTCCGGTAAAATGACATTATTTGTTGCTTCGTATGTCATTATCGCGTAGTGCCTTTGGCTTCTACCAAATTTGTAATTTACGCAAAAATAGCATGTTTCTGATTTGTGATTTTCGGGTTCAATCCATACAATAGGCGCAGAAAATGGCAGCGCCTTAGTACCGCCTTTGTACCAGGTCGAAAGACCACTTTCGCAAGTAGTACATACAGTTTTTGGTATCCAAGCTTTACATAAAAATCGTAATTCAAAGAAAAGAAAATATGATTCTTCAATTGTAGGAAATATCTTTCTTCTGCTTTGAAGGTGCGTAAAATGTCCACAAATTAAAAAATTTGCAAACAGACTCCGCCATGCTTATTTAAGCTTTAATTGTTCTTTTTTATATTAATTTTAGTAAAAATCTTACCCGATATGTACTGCTTAGTAAGTCAATTATGCTTAATTTTATCACACCCGATTTGTAATTCACAGCTGACTAGATGCGAGAACTCAGTGTTTGGCCCGGCCGAACTTGACGACGTTTTCACCTACTTTGTATATGTTGGCGTGTAATTTTTTTATCAATCGTAAAGAGCTTTATTTACAACAATGGTGTCTTTGGTGACCCCCACTTAAATTTTCCTCCAAACATTGTCGTAGAATATTTTAATCCTTAAATGTCCTTTTTTAAAGGATATTTTTTAATTTTCTCAAAAAAAGGGTCAAATTGTCCCATAAAGAAACCAGTTAGAGGGTTAAGATCTTCCGCAAAAATAATCCTCATACAATTCCACAATACAACTCTGACCATAAAAATTCTCTCAGACATTAACTTACAAGAGTTTTTTCATATAGTATAAAATGAGAACGTTGACCCACTGTAAAAAAAACTCAGACGTGCTGGACCATAAGTTTGTTCTACAAAAATGATCTACTCAACATACCCTTTCAGAATTATAGGGTCGCTATTCTGTTCCCAAAATGCTGTTGGACAGTGTTATGTAGCAATGTAAATATGTTTTCCTCATTTCTATTCTAATTTTTCTGTTCTTAGTTCTGGATTAACAGATTTCTTTTGTTTTTTGCTTAATATACCAATTTTTCACCTATATGAATTATGTATTTTAAGTTTTAGTGCTCAATAAAATGCCATATGAGCATTTGTATGCATATCTAAATTTTTATAGTTTTCAACATTTTTTACACGGTTTTTCGAAGTAAATATTGTTCTTTATTTAATCTTACACGGTTTTCGGATGACATAGAACGTATCCCCCATTTTTCTATAGAAAACGCCTCTTTTTTTACACGGATTTCTGAGGAACGTATCTACCGTGTAAAAAAGGAGTTGGGTGTATATACTTGTATATTGGACTGCACAATCTAATTTCATACAACACACACTTTTTTCACATACTTACTTAACAATTGATATTTGCTGCTTCTGATGATATTGCTGCTGCTGCTATTTACAATTCAGTTCTGGTTTCCAATGCTATAAAAACAAATGAAGTAATTATTTGCAAATTATTTAAAAAAAATCACATAAAATCCACTTACTTACCTCCTTGTTGTACGAGCCTTCTTGACGATGGTACGATCACGAATGACATGCGTCTTTCAATCGTTTTTTATTACCCTTTTTGGGATTTTCTTTTGTCACTATTGACAATTATGTTTTCTCCTTCGCACTCATTCAAATAAATCAAAAAATGAAACAAACTTTTTTTCATCGCATTTAGGTACACAAAAAATAACCCGAAAATGTGCGTTGGTGTTAGTGCATAGAGAAAAAGTGTGTAGTTGTATTGAAATATTTGACACAAGTGGGTAGCCGTGGTTGGCAGGGGAGATAACATCACACACACTCACATATGTATTAAATTGTACACTTGAAAACAACCCCATAAACAATAAACAATACGCTGCAGTACATACAAACATACCCACATACACATATATAATATTTAGTTATTTAAGATAGTTTTAAAATTTGTATATAAGCAAGGAAAATACTAAATAAAAACCAGAATGAAATAGTTCTCAGCTCAGTGAAGGTATTTTCATTTCCCTCCACCAGTGGTAAAGTTTGATAAAATCTTTAATGAGTTTTAAACACTGTTTGCCACAGTATTGGGGGCGGCGTTTCTTGTGCCGACCAGCGGTCGTAGTATCGAAATTTAAGCCCTCGGATCGATTCGGTGCAGGGCCACATCGGTTGACTCAGGACCGTTACGGGGAGACTGCTCCGTCCGGCGACCAATAGAGTAACCTGTTTCAGTCACTTGGCTGGAGGTGAGGGCTGTACCACCGCGATATCGCTATAATCGACCGCTTGGGTGGTCGGTGCTACTGATCCGGTCGGCACTGGAGACGCATCCCCCAGTGCGTACAGGCGCACGCACTCTAAGCTACCGGGGGGTCGGCAGGTCGCGGATATCCGAACGGCCCGGCGCACTGGGAGTCTCTGGATATCTTGACAGCGATGTCTCCGCTGGTGGGATGTAAAGGGTGATGTGAGCTTGTTCTGCCGAGGTGTTAGCCGCGTGGTGTATCAGTAAACAGCCACTTCAGTCCCTGGTCAGGGAGTGTGCATTGGGCGCAGGAGTAGTAGCCTGCGTTGCCCCGGGCCAGCGCCGGTCCGTCTGTGTTTTTCGGGACTGGTAAAGCGAAGGACAGGCCTCAGGGAACTGGGGTAGGAGCATGGTTTCCGAGGGTACACCCGTTTCTGTCTATTTCGGCTCGTCCTTCTACACACGATGCGCTGGATGAAATTAGCATATGGAGAATTATTTGATAAAAGATACCAAAAGCAATAGTAGCAGTGTACATGAATGCTTGTCGAGCAACGGCACTCAAAGCCCTGGCAGTAGGATCGCAGAATCGGAACCGTCCAGGAGAACGCCGACCTTTAGTGGTCCTTGCGTCGAAGCTGATCCCTTTAAACGCGCACCAAGACTCATGCGATCACCGAAACAGGGGCTCACCGTGGAAAGGCCTGAAAGAGCGAGATCGTCACCACCAGCGCTGCAAGACAGCACGCCTCGAGAGGAACTTACGCTACCAGAAGGGGACATTATGTCTCAGCTGGGAGATATGATCAAGAGGCTAACTGCCTCAACGATCGATCAACAATCAGATCTGTTAATTTCTGTGACGAAGCTCAACGAACGCGCCCAAAGCGAGTACAAAAACAAAATCAAAGCAACCAAACGAAATGTCCTTATAAGACACGCAGGGGTGGATTCAACACCGAAAAGGCCTCGCGAGGATGAGCAACTAGCGCGCAAGACTCCACCAAAGAAAAAAGCAATTCAAGAAGAAATGCAAAAGAGGCCCACTGCTAGCAAAAGGAATGAAGGCGACATTCCTACAAAAGGAAGGAAAGGGGATGAAAAAGAAAATGATTGAATTCAGGTGAAGCGCAAAACGCCAAACACGAAGAAGAAGGCTGTTAATGTCTCACGTCCGAAACCGGACGCAATTATAATCTCACGCGCTGGAAACATGTCGTACAGCGACATACTTAGAGCTGTCAAGAAGGAGGATGCCCTCAAAGAACTTGGAGAGGAAGTGTCGCGCATGAGAAAGACGGCAAAAGGCGAGATACTCCTGGAAATGAAAAAGGTATTTATGAACAGATGCCCTATGAATTAGTCCAGGACACCCTTACTACTACACAAAATGTGATAGCAGACGACTATAACGCGTGGGCAATCGAATGGGGTAGTAGGAAGATAAACAGGCGGAGTAATGCTCTGCTCAAAACGTTCGCCTTACTAGATGCTGTGCTGCTTAATACGGGAGGTGAAAATACCTTCGAGAAGAATGGATCGATCGGATCGATTATAGATATTACGTTCGCCAGCAACTCACTGGCTCGATTTGCACGTTCGAAAGTGTGCGACTTATACATACATAGCGATCATCTTGTCATTATGCTTGAAATCGGCAAGAAGCCGCGAAACCAAGGCAGTCTAAACAAGCCACGGAAAAAAAGATGGAAGGTTGAAACGCTAGATGAGAACATCTTCGACCTCATGCTGGATGAAAAAATGGGTACCTCGACCGACTTAGACCGAAAAGCTGAAATGCTAGTAAGTTACATAAGTAAAGCTTGTGACGCGGCCATGTGTAGAAAAAGGTAAAACGCACCCCGAAGGTCCGCATACTGGTGGAACGAGGAGATTAGCGCAGTGAAGCGAGTGTCATAGAGCGAGACGCCTCTCCTAAAGAAGCTTAGGTACGCCAAAACACACGAGACTGCGAGAATATTTTAAAAGAAAGCGAAATGAGTTCAAAAAGGCTATTAAAATTAGTAAGACTTTAAGCTTCAAAGAACTATGGGAGAAGGTAGATGAAAATCCGTGGAGTGATGCCTATCAAATAGTAATGGCAAAGGCCAAGGGGAGTAAAAACCAGGCACCAACCTGTGCTACATTGCTAGAAAAGGTGGTGAAAACGCTTTTCCCATCGCAAGAGCAGCATACGAGCAGAAGAATACCATCAGTGGTCGAAGTTTTGTCAATCGACGAGGAGAAGGTAGTAGAAGTGGCGAAAATATTCGGCAATACGAAACCGCCAGGACTTGATGGCATCCCAAACAAGCCGCTTAAGATTGCAGTTAAACACAGCAAGACGGCCTTCGCTGAAATTTCTGAGTGTCTAAACGAAGGCGTTTTCCCAAGAGTATGTAAGAAGCAGCGCCTGGTTCTCCTCCAGAAACCAAACAAGCCGGTGGGCGAGCCAAGTGTGTATAGACCACTTTGTATGATCGATACGATGGCCAAAATATTGGAGAAGTTGATCTGCAAACGTTTGGAACGTCACCTAGATAGAGAGCTGCCTGGCTTGTCTGAAAACCAATTTGGTTTCCGAAGACACCGATCCACCATAGACGCAGTCGGAAAATTTACGGACATTGCCGCCAAGGCCATAGGGGGAACCAGGTGGATGCATGGCAATAAAAAATATTGCGCAGTTGTCACACTTGACGTCAAAAATGTTTTTAATTTTGGATCCTGGCCACATATAATTAGGGCTTTAGAGACAAGAAACACTCCGGGATAACTACTAAGGGTAATCAATAGCTATCTGTCTGATAGACTGCTACTGTACGACACCGATGCCGGCCCAAAAAGCTACGTGGTGACAGGTGGAGTACCGCAGGGCTCCGTATTGGGTCCGTTACTTTGGAATGGGTTATATGGCGGGGTGTTACGTCTACCGCTGCCAAAAGAGGCTCAAATAATTGGCTATGCGGACGACATTGCTGCGTCGATAGTTGCAAAAGAACTCTCCCAAATTCAACACTTCTGCAACGCGACCACAGCAAAATTTAAGGACTGGCTCACGGAAACTAAGATGCAGCTGGCTAGAGAAAAGACGGAAGCGGTGCTTATCAGGAGCAGGAAAAAACTAGAAACGGTCAGCTTAAATATCGATGGATACAACATAACAACGCAAAACTTCCTGAGATACCTTGGCGTTATGATTGATACGAGATTGAATTTCAAAGCGCATGTTGAAAAAACTGTAGAAAGGCAGCTACTGTTACAGTAGCTGTTATTCTGTCGAGAATAATGGCTAACACTGGTGGCCCTAGTCAAAGTAGGAGAGCCCTACTAGCTAAAGTAAGTCAGTCAACACTGATGTATGCGCCCCTATATGGGGAAGAGCACTGTACACATCTAACTTATAAATTACCATTTCTCATAATATAAAATATGAAATCTGATAACAAACTATTAAAAATAGTTTATATATTTATAAATAATAGCATTCGACTCTAATTTTGAGTTAATTTGAAAAAATTTCAAACATATCGAAAACAACTTTTATAGTTACTACTGTATATCGAGATTGGCAACCCTGCGTTGTGAGAGAGCAATCAGCTGACACGTTTCTATGGCAAAAATCCAAATGCAAACAGAGAAGGGAGTAGCGTATTTCGCTATTCACTTACATTGCGCGCCCATAAGATAGGTCGTATCAGCTGACACGGGCCACGGGTCTACGTTTTTGGTTGGTTCGGCAATTATGCCTGCGGACTTAATGGCCTCAGAGTTACGTTGAGCCTACCTAAAATCTAAAGCTATGAATAGGCGTCTAACAGGTGACGAGCGAAAAAAGGAGAGACAGGTTAGCTTCGAAGTGTGGCAAAGACAATGGAACGCGGCAGAAAAAGGAAGATCATTAAGAACGTATCAGCTTGGATTGATAGACAAAATGGGGAGACAGACTTTTATCTGACGCAATTCTTGACAGGCCATGGCTGTTTCAGGGAATACCTTTGCAGATTCGGCCACGACGATGACATAAAATGTTCATTCTGCAGCAATGCCAACGAAAACGGCGATCATATCTTTTTCTTCTGTTCGAGATACGAAGTGGAAAGAACTACCATCGAAGGAATAATAAACCAAAGGATGACGACTGACAACATCATAAGCCACATACTGCAATCAAAGTTGGTGCGGGCGAAAATGAAAGAGCGGGCCGCAATAACGATCCATGAACTCAGTATAAGAGAACGACAGCGAAGAAGCTTTAGACCAGCTGAATAACCACGAAAGGAGTTTCTGAAGAGGCATTCTTGCCCAGCTTGGTCCTGCGAAGTAATACCCAACGGCGGTCCCGCAGGGCCAAATACAAGCTAACGCAGCCGGAGTTAAGGGTTTAGTACGTAGGCGTACTGCTACGAAAGTCCAGCAAAGTTAGATAATACTAATTGGGCGTGATCCCGAAAGAGGTGTATCTTTAGCGGGCAATATGAATCGTGTATGCTGTCTGTCTAAGGCAGTATCTTTTGGAAGATTCCCTTCCGACAGAAAAAAAAAACATATAGAATAGCATAGGATCTGCATGTAATTTTCTTTAAATTATTAATTAAATTCATGAACACTATATCCACATAAATATATTATTGGTGCATTTACAATTGTCTATGCATTCCTATACATAACCAGATACATATGTACATATGTATGTATGTATATTCAAAGCACATATTGGTTCGCAATACCTCTTGTTCTTTGTTAAACCAAAACAAGCAGGATTGCACAAAAATAAAACAGAAATTAAACACACATATACATATGTATGTATTAGCACAAACATTTCGTGCATACTTACGAACAAATTGCGATTTGATTTCTTTAAATGGGCCATACACGACAAACATGTGCGTTCGATCTGTATGAAATCGTTTCGCCATACACGACATACAAATCCATTTTGCGTTCTTTCTTTACACAGTGAACATGTGCGACAGGCAAGCGGACCATTTACTTGAATTTATTTCTAATGTAGCACTTTTATTTATTTTTCTTTGTATTTCGTTAATAAGTTATTCCAACTTTTATTTTTCTCAATTTTATTTTTATATTCATCACTTTTCATTTGCCAAATTGCCAATTCATTTTTTTATAAGATCAATAAATTCTGATACGAAATCTTTATTAAGGGGGGAGCCTGCTTTAGAAGCTTCAAACAATCTCTTTAAAAATTATCTAAAAATATGTCCCCAAAGTTATAGATGGGAATTCGAAATATCTCTGTCTAGCAGATATAGGAGCGCTTGGACAAAAAGCGAAAACTTTGAAGCGCGATTTCTCGGTTTTTAATTTTTACGATTATTCTTAATTGGCGGGCAGGATAGAAAAAAAAACCTAAACGTTGTATGGAATTGGGGGAAAGTTTGGCATAAAATTATCTTCTATTTAAACTAAAAAAAACTAAGAAAAGTCAAGTTTGAACATATTTTTAAACAGCATAAAGTAAAACCAATTTTTTCAATTTTTAAAAAATTTTTAAAATTTTACAATTTTTTTTGGAATTTTCTTGGTTTAACTAGAAGATAAATTAAATAAAAAATATGAATCTCTTTGAATTTTTTGTTTCCGATAGAAATTGCGATCTGCATCCTGCGCGCCGTCCGACAAATGCACATGCGAGATGCATCGGGAAATTGCTTCCCAAAGGCAGAATATCAAAGATTTCGTGTCCAAAAATTTATGAATGATGTTCAAATATTTAACTATAAACCCTAGAAATTTCGCTTTAAACAATTATTTCTTTCCCTCCCAAAAACTCCTCAAAAAAATCGAATTTTTGAAGCTTCAAAAGTAGGCTCCCCCTTAATCCTCTGTCGGTTAAGAGTGCCCTCAGGCATGCATCACGAAATTCAAAATAAATAATAAATAAATAAAAAATTGCATAAAGCTTAAAAACAAGCTTGTTGGCAACACTTCAATTGTGAGTGTAGTTTATTTTTGACAGGTTGTCGCGCTGCGTTTAAATTTACCGTTACGTTTCGTATGAGTTTTACTAGTGTGCAAAGCTAAAATTAATTTCACACATTTGAAAACAAAAATATATATATATATATTGTTATCGGATTCTATTCAAAATTTTATTGTTGCAAAGGTAAGTAGTTCTTTTTACCTTTTACATACAAGTGAAAGTGAAAAATGAAATAAAGTGTCGGGTGAGAAAACAAAATGGAAGAGTGCCTTAGGGCACTTACATATAACAGTTTACATGAAAATTTGTGTTTTCTTTTTATTGTTTTTGTTATGTTTTTTTTGCAGTGCCTGCCATTGTTTTATAGCTGAAAATGGAATTTCGAAACCGTAAAAAGGTCAAACTGAGCGAAATGACCGATGAGCAAATTTGTGAATTTATGGAATCGGTTGAAACAGACGAAGAAGCTGATTTTAGAAGCGATGACGATATGAATGATCCGGATTTCGAACCTAATGAAATAAGCCCCGAAGATGAACGGTACATATCGGAGATAGTTCACCAAATCGATGAAGACGAATCTGCTTTTTTGAATAAAGCGGACAAGTTTTCGTTGAACTTGAGTGCAATCAAGTAAGATCTTCCCTCAACTTCGCCTAATGAAGAAGTTGAAGAAGCTTCAGGAGAAGAAGGGCCATCAACTTCAACACCACGTTTGAAGCCACCAAAACGTGCCCGTTCCCCTTTGCCTGAATTTGATTGTAGTGGTCCGTCTATTGTGCCTTCCTCTGGAGGTTTCAGCGGTTGTCTAGATGCTGTATTCATTTTATTTGTGAATCTAAAATTCAATTTACTATACGTATTGAAGCAATAACCAAAGGTTCGGCTGAGTTTTCCAAAATTATATGGTGAAAACGATCGATGTGTTTGCATGTAAATGAGGTGGCTTTCCGTGGTGACTCAAGCCTACCATCTTCAATCAAAGAGCTTGAAACTCCGATGGAGATATTTCGTTATTTCTTCACTAAGAAAATGGTTGACAAGATTGCTTTAGAATCGAACCGGACAGCTCGCAATGTCGATATCAACTCCAAGTTCATAACATCCGGCGAAGAAATTTACAAATACATTGGCATTCATGTCCCAATTTGGAAAGCTATTGGGGCCCAAATGCGTTTCAACCAATAGCAAAAACGAAGCCTAAAGCAAGGTTTATGGCGATAAAACAATATTTGTCCTTTCGTGATGAAAACACTAGGGCCAAAAAAGGAGAGCCTGGTTATGATGCGTTGTTCCGTATTAGAACGTTGTCTGATTTTTTAAACACACGGTTCGATTCCGTACCCAAAACAGCCCGATTGTGCGTCGATGAACAAATGTGTGGCACCAAAATAAAACATCATCTACGCCAATACATGCCAAACAAACCACACAAGTGGGGCATCAAATTATTAGTGTTATGCGATACAAGCGGATTCGCTTATCGCTTCGAGGTTTATAATGGTGCTGGCGACAATGTGATCATACCAGGACAACCAGATCTTGGAGCCACGTAGAACGTTGTTGTTCATTTATCGCAAACTATACCAAACTTCAGAAATCACATTCTGTATTTTGATAATTTTTATACATCGTTGCCGGAGGATGGAGTCATGTGTAGAAGTTCACGCAAGTGAGGAAAGTTCTCTGATCGCCATTCACTTGGGAGTGGCCAGAAACGATTCTTTTACACATGGCTCAAGCAGCTCACTACTTCCGGTCTTTGACCAAGTATCCTCTGGGTAGCCTAAGAACATCCGTTCGAAGGCGAGCTAAAGTGAGAAGGCGAAACATTCCCTCACAAGGGTTTGTGCGCTGGGTTTGGGACCCGCAACGTAAAAAACACACCCCAGTGAAGAGCTATAACCAGCCTCGGATGAGAGACCTCTTTCGATGACGACCATGGCAAACGAAATAAGGACTCACGAATTGAGGGCATGCACCTGGAATGTCCGGTCCCTTAATTGGGAAGGTGCCGCTGCCCAGCTGGTTGATGTCCTCGTAAAAAACAAAGGCTGACATCACCGCCGTCCAAGAAATGCGATGGACGGGACAAGGACAGAGACGAGTAGGTCCTTGTGACATTTACTACAGTGGCCATATAAAGGAGCGCAAGTTTGGTGTATGGATTTCATGGTGGGAGAGAGACTACGTCGCCGAGTACTATCATTCACTGCGGTGAATGAACGTCCAGCCACAATCCGCATCAAAGCGAGGTTCTTCAACATATCGCTGATTTGCGCCCACGCCCTGACGGAAGAGAAGGATGATGTGACCAAAGATGCCTTTTATGAGGCGCTTGGAGCGTACACTTATGAAGGCTGCCCCCGCCACGATGTCAAAAATCGTGCTTGGCGAACTTAACGCCAGGGTGGGCAAAGAAGGTGTCTTTGGCACTACGGTCGGTAATTCGGCCTCCACGACGAAAAACATCCCCTAATGGGTTGAGGCTGATTGACTTCGCCGGGGCCCGAAATATGGTTATCTGTAGTACTAGATTCCAGCATAAGAAGATTCATCAAGCTACCTGGCTGTCTCCGGATCGAAAAACTACCAACCAGATCGATCATGTTGTGATAGACGGCCAAACGATTTTCTCGGCTTGCACTCCTGCTCTCTGGAGAGCACTCGTCAACAACTCGGGAGTAAAAGGGAACTGTGGGACGGCATTTCAAACTCATTACGTACAGCTGCAACCGAAACCATTGGTTTTCGGAAAGTGCAAAAGAACAGCTAGTACGACGAGGAGTGCCGTGTCGCAGCGGAGAGAAAACAGGCTGCCTACCTCGCAACGTTACGATCGACCATTACACGTGCGGGATGGGATAGATATCGAGAGTTGAAGAGGGAAGCGAGACGCATTTGCAGACAGAAGAAGAAAGAGGCCGAAATGCGTGACGAAAAAATGCGGCGGCTTACGGAAGGTTTCAAGACCGGAGCGTATTCCTGTAGAACCCCCAAAGATGATCTAGTCACTGATGCCCAGAGCATACTTAAATTATGGAGGGAACACTTCTCCAGCCTGCTGAATGGCAGTGAACGCACAACACCAGGAGAAGGAGAACCTGATTCCCCAATCGATGACGATGGAGCAGACGTTTCATTACCCTGACCATGAAGAAGTTCGAATAGCAATTGCCCGCCTGAAGAACAACAAAGCGGCAGGGGCCGACGGATTGCCGGCCGAGCTATTCAAACACGGCGGCGAAGAACTGATAAGGTGCATGCATCAGCTTCTTTGTAAAATATGGTCGGACGAAAGCATGCCCAACGATTGGAATTTAAGTGTGCTATGCCCAATCCATAAAAAAGGAGACCCCACAATCTGCGCCAACTACCGTGGGATTAGCCTCCTCAACATCGCATATAAGGTTCTATCGAGCGTATTGTGTGAAAGATTAAAGCCCACCGTCAACAAACTGATTGGACCTTATCAGTGTGGCTTTAGACCTGGCAAATCAACAACCGACCAGATATTCACCATGCGCCAAATCTTGGAAAAGACCCGTGAAAGGAGAATCGACACACACCACCTCTTCGTCGATTTCAAAGCTGCTTTCGACAGCACGAAAAGGAGCTGCCTTTATGCCGCGATGTCTGAATTTGGTATCCCCGCAAAACTAATACGGCTATGTAAACTGACGTGGAGTAACACCAAAAACTCCATCAGGATCGGGAAGGACCTCTCCGAGCCGTTCGATACCAAACGAGGTTTCAGACAAGGCGATTCCCTATCGTGCGACTTTTTCAACCTGCTTTTGGAGAAAATAGTTCGAGCCGCAGAACTAAATAGAGAAGGTACCATCTTCTATAAGAGTGTACAGTTGTTGGCGTATGCCGATGATATTGATATCATCGGCCTCAACACCCGCGCCGTTAGTTCTGCTTTCTCCAGGCTGGACAAGGAAGCACAGAAAATGGGTCTGGCAGTGAACGAGGGCAAGACGAAATATCTCCTGTCATCAAACAAACAGTCGTCGCACTCGCGACTTGGCTCTCACGTCACTGTTGACAGTCATAACTTTGAAGTCGTAGATAATTTCGTCTATCTTGGAACCAGCGTAAACACCACCAACAATGTCAGCTTAGAAATCCAACGCAGGACAACTCTTACCAACAGGTGCCACTTCGGACTGAGTAGGCAATTGAGAAGCAAAGTCCTCTCTCGAGAAACAAAAACCAAACTCTATAAGTCACTCATAATTCCCGTCCTGCTATATGGTGCAGAATCTTACACGATGTCAACAACGGATGAGTCGACGTTGCGAGTTTTCGAGAGTAAAGTTCTGCGAAAGATTTATGGTCCTTGCGCGTTAGCCACGGCGAATACCGCATTCGATGGAACGATGAGCTGTACGAGATAGACGACGACATCGACATAGTTCAGCGAATTAAAAGACGCGGCTACGATGGCTAGGTCATGTTTGTCCGGATGGACGAAAACACTCCAGCTCTGAAAATATTCGACGCAGTACCCGCCGGGGAAGCAGAGGAAGAGGAAGACTTCCACTCCGCTGGAAGGACCAAGTGGAGAAGGACCTGGCTTCGCTTGGAATATCCAATTGGCGCCACGTAGCGAAAAGAAGAAACGACTGGCGCGCGGCTATAATCGCTTAAGCGGTTTCTACGCCAATTAAAAAGAAGAAGAAGTTGCCGTTGTTGGTATTATTGCGAGCTCGAGGCATATTTAGTTTAGGCACCTTACGAATTCCTCGAATTCCCAACTGTAAGCTTCCAAATGAAAAAGACATAAGAGACGAACTACGAGGCTATTCATGTGAGTATATGAAGAGAGCATATGGTGTTGACATAACCACAGATGGAAAGACAATAAATTAGTACGATTGGCATCAACATACATACGTCGGCGTTCAACCATTTCAAAGATCCAATACAGATGCAAAATACAAACAGCCATCGAAAGCATCTCGCTACGACAGAAAGGCGAAGAAATATTTGGAAATTGATTGTCCTTAAATAATCACATGGGCGGTGTTGAGTTGATGGACGCTCTGATGGGCCGGTACCACATACGAGCGAAGTAAAACGATGCAATAACTCGATTGTTTTACCATTTCATTGACATGGCGATCACGAACGCGTATTTACTACATAAACGGATTTATGCAGAAAAGGTAACTGACTCAAGTCATGAATCAGCAAAACATGAACGCGTTTTGCAGTTACCGCGATTTCGTGAAGCTTTAGCTGCTTCACTGATAACATATCAAGAAAGACGACCCCTTTGTCGTCAAAAAACAGTAAGGTCAACGGTAGGAAATATAGAGCCAAGCAATTCGGGAGTTGGCCAAAAGTCAAAACATCCCGTACATGAAGTGCGCTACGATGGTCAAGACCATTTTCCATTTTGGCTTGGCAAAGAAGGCGGAAAAAAAATGGTGTAAACTCTGTAAGATGTCGCAAACACAGTGTGTTTGCTCCAAATGCAATCTTCATTTGTGCTGCACCAACGCAAAAAACTGTTTTTTTGATTATCACAATAAAAATTAGTTCTTTTGATTATATTTCGTGTTTGCTTATCTTTCATCTTTGCTTTATCTTTCTTTTCCAATCTACTACTCTGTCGTGTATACCACATCATATATTTGGCATAAACTGTCATGAGTGCCCTAAGGCACTCTTTACCTTTTGCCTACCTGTCATTCGAAAAAACACGCAAATAACTGGTCTTCACTGTTCGGCAACACGAGAGAAATGAGATTTTGTGTGCACACAGAGCCATACACGACACACATGTGTGCACACAGCTAGCTTGGGCTACTGTGGGGGTCAGCAGGTGGCGAATAGTTTAACGGCCTCCAGATATGGAGGTTAGCTGCGAATATTCAATAAGCAGTCCCCGACCAAAGCAGCAGAGGTGGAGGGTGTAGCCTAAAAAGCTACATCTGCCCGACGAAGTCTCTGTGATGGGGCGAATCGACACCGCACATAAATAAGTGTCAAACCAACAAAATCCCGGAAGCGTCTGACTCAGAGTGAGCGGCTTACTGGGCAGTGTCTGTCTCCAGGTTAGGAGCGGCTGAGCAAATCACCTCCCACTAGGTATAAAATGGTACGGGTAGAATCCCGGAACAACAAAACATGTCTGCGAGTACTAAATTTAGTAAAGTTACGGTGCAGGGTGTAAAAGGCCCAGTGCCGGCGGTTGTAGGGGGTGAGCAAGCAGGCTCCCGGCCGTCGGTATCAACGGTGGTGGTCCACTTGGCCAGCGTATCAGATAATGCAACAAGTATGGTTGATAGCGCAATAATAGACCCCTTTAAGCGAGGATCAAAGTTAGCTTGAACGCCTGAAAAAGTTCTTTCCATGGAAAGGCCTGGCACGGGCACGATCGTTGCTGCACTCGCTACAAATAGGTAGAACGCCTCCAGTAAAAACTGTGCAAGCGGGTAGGGACTATATGGCAGAGCTAGGGGACAGCATCAATAAACTCATAATTTTGATGCGTCCACCTCAACGTTCCATAAATTATGGCATGCGAGAGCTTATAAGTGCCATTTCGAGGCTGCATACACGTGCACAAGAGCAAAATGCAAGCTCTAGAAAAGCAGATCGAGCACCTAACCTTGCAAAAAGCGTGACAGAAGCAACACCCAAAAGAATGCGGGAAGAAAATAATGCCAATCAGAAAACGCCACCATAAAAGAGCAAGACATCCGATCAATTGGAGATGGTGAAAAACGGAATGGAAGGCAAAATAGAGGTGGTCCCCTCCGTTGAAAAAATAAAAGAAACGCCAAAGGATGGAAGCTGGATGACAGTCAAAAACAAAGGGAGGAAAGTCATCAAAGAGCAGAAGAAAGTTAATCGCAGGCCCCCTCCGAAACCGGATGCGCTGGTGATCACGAAAACTGGGGACATGTCTTATAGCGAGATATTACACGCGCTTAAAAAAGAAGAAACTCTCCAAAATTTGGGCGAAAACGTGTCTCGTATCAAAAAAACAACCAAAGGAGAGATCTTGCTGGAGCTGGCGCGAGATCAAAGAGGAAACAGCAATAGATACAAGGATGAAATTTGTAAAATTCTAGGCAACAAGGTCGAAATTAGAGTTTTAACGCACGAGAAACTAATATAAATTCGGGACTTAGACGATGTTACTAGAAAGGACGATGTAGTTCAAGCAATTCGGTCACAGCTAAAAGAACTCAATGTGGAGAAGAGTTCTATTAGAAATATTAGAAAAGCGTATGCAGAGAAAGAGGCAAGGCGTCTACTGGACGCAGGAAAAATCAAGATTGGCTGGGTCGTGTGCAGAATACGGGAAACTGCGAACCTTAAAAAATGCTATAGATGCCTCGAATATGACCACATAGCAGGCAAGTGCACTAACCCAGAAGACAGAAGCAAATGCTGCATGGAGTGTGGCGAAAAGCCACATTGAGTTATAAAATTCATAAGAAATAAAAAATGTTCCCAAAAATAATCAAACTTTAACTGTTAATATCTTTTAAACGTTTGGCTTACGAAAAAATCATAACAGACCTTTTTTGTAGAGCATTCAACTTCCAACAAAATCTTAGGAACAAGAAACTTTTTCAAGTAATTGGAAGCGAGATATAAATTTTTCTATCTGATAATAAGAAAAAATAGAAAACTGTATGTAGGAGGACCTTCCTGGTTACAATTAAAAACTTATTTGGAGAGGCTTTAGAGGTGTCTAGAATCTATTTTTCCGGGTACCAAACGAAAAAAAAAATTTTTTTTTTTTGAATTATTTACTGACCATGTTAGCAAAGCTTATGATGCTGCTATGGTAAGGAAAAAATACAACCACAGCCGAAAGCCAGTATATTGGTGGAATGGTGAAATTGCTGTCTTAAGAAGTGACTGCAACAAAATCCGGCGGAGATAATAAAGAAGTAGAGGAACCTTGGAATTTGAGCGACTACGCGAAACGTTCAAAGCAAGACGGAAAGAACTCAGAGCAGCAATCAAGAAAAGCAAAGCTGCGTGCTTTAAAGAACTCTGCGATGAAGCGAAAGAAAATCCATAGGATGGAGCGTACAAAGCGGTAATGACAAAGATTAGAGGTGACAAAGGACAAATGCCGACCTGCCCTATACTAATTAAGGAGATAGTAGAGACTCTGTTTCCAAAACAACAAACGCAAACAGTAGACATAGAAAGCTTAGATCCTCCAGTTTTTCTGCCAGTGGATGACAATGAAGTCGTAAAAGCTTCGGAACGTTTTGGTAACGCAAAAGCACCTGGTTTGGATGGCATTCCCAATAGGGCTTTAAAAACTGCCATCAAAGTCAAACCCAAATATTTTACGGACTTCTTCAATAAGTGCCTGAGGGATGGAGTTTTCCCGAATAAATGGAAAATGCAGCGTTTAGTTCTGCTACCCAAACCAAACAAGCCGCCAGCTGAGCCAAGTTCATACAGGCCCCTCTGTATGATCGATACTATGGGTAAAATCCTCGAACGGATAGTAAGTGATTGGCTAGAAAAACACCTTGAAGAAGTAGAGGGCTTATCTAACAAACAGTATGGGTTTCGCAGAAGACGCACGATAATTGACGCAATCAAAAAAGTTATCGAAATTGCAGACAAAGCCATCGAGGGAACTAGGTGGATGTACGGTTCCAAAAAATATTGTGCCGTTGTCATGCTGGACATTAAAAATGCAATCAACTCCGCTAGTTGGGCCCACATAATGAAAGCACTAGAGGCTCTTAAAACGCCAACGTTCCTTCAGCGTATCATAAATAGCTACCTCTCGAACCGAGTACTGTTGTATGATACGGATGAGGGGGTAAAGCGGTATGCAGTTACTGGTGGAGTACTACAAGGATCGGTGCTAGGCCCACTCCTATGGAACATCCTCTATGATGGAATTCTTCGACTTCCAATACCGAAAGAAGTGGAAATAATAGGGTATGCGGATGATATAGCGGTGACAATCGTGGCAAAAGAACTGCACTAAATAGAGGACTTATGCAGCAATATTGCACAAAAAATAAAGAGATGGCTAACAACAGCGAAGCTTCAATTGGCAGGACAGAAAACTGAAGCAGTGCTCATATCTACCTGGAAGAAAGTGGAAGTCGTCACCTTGGATATTGACGGGCATAAAATAACGTCACAGTCATTCCTAAAATACTTAGGCGTAATAATTGATACGAGGATAAACAACAAAACAAACATACAGAAGGCTTGTGAATAAGCGGCGCGAGGTAACACGGCTTTAAGTCGAATAATGGCTAATACAGGCGGGCCAAGTCAGAGCCGAAGACTATTATTGGCAAAAGTGACTCAATCAATAGTCATGTATGCAGCACCAGTGTGGGCTAATGCGCTAAAACAAAAAACGTATGCGAAAACGGTAAGGTCTTTGTTTCGGTTAAGTGCGCTTAGAGTTGCCAGCGCCTTCCGTACGGTGTCTCACGAAGCAGGAGTGATTGCAGGCATATTGCCACCCGAAATAATGGCGTACAGTAAAAGCAAAAGTAACGGCAAGCCCCTAACAGCTAGAGAGCGCGAGGAAGAAAGACAGCAGAGTCTGAAAGAATGGCAATCGATGTGGGACTCAGCGCCCAAAGGACGATGGACGCACAGGTTGATTGCAAATGTGGAGACCTGGGTTAGCAGAAAGTATGGCGACGTTGATTTATACTTGACGCAGCTATTAAGTGGTCATGGCTGTTTTAGGGAATACCTCCACATATATGGCCATGATGAGGTAGAAATATGCTTATCCTTGCATTGCCCAAAATATGAGGAGGATAGGACATTTTTAGAAACGGAAATTTCTGAAAGAATAATGCCAGATAACATAGATGTGGAACCATGTTAAGCTCTGGGCCGCTAAGGTTATTCAAGAGCAGAGAAGACTAGAGCGACTGCGATATAGCGAGGAAAACTGCCAAAATCAGTTCGAAAATCCCTGAGACGTTATAGTCAATAGGCTTAGCTTTCTCTATGCGATGTAATACTTAATCGGTAGAAGTCAGCGCACGGCAATTCACCAAAGCTATGTGTCGTTATTGAGATGTTTTTAGTGGGTTGCCAGGCACTACACTACTGTTGTAAGGGCAGCGAGTGTTCTTTGATGATTTTTTTACATCTCGCCATAAAAACAACAAAAACCAATCATAAAAAATCAAACATTTTCACGAGCATGGATTGGTATGCGCACAAGCCCATGCACGAGTAAACCGCAATCGCACACATACCGATCGAACGCACATGTGTGTCGTGTATTGCCACTTTTAACGAACGCTCAATTGCTTAAGAACAAAAACATAAGCATAAAATCATAGAAACAATTTGTGCATATACATAAGTATCTCTTCAACGAGAGTAAAAAGTGCATTGATCTCTTCAACGAGCTCTCAATTGCACAAAAAAATTACCTTCATACGCATATATGTATGTTGTATGTAAATACACAGGGTGTACCAACATATATACCAACATAAGTTCCTAAAAAGCATATATGAAAAAAAGTCCGTATTTCATAATTAAATTAACAAATTAAATTTACATTCACTAAAACTTTAACATATGATATAACAAAATGGTTAATAACGAAAAAAATCAAAATAGACCTGCAGGAGCTACACGCTTAAAACAGGTTGTTAAATTTATTTCACAAAGTGACAGTTTAACAAGATACTGCACTAGCTTTTCTTCTTTACCGATTCAAGACTACTCTGAATCGGTACTAGAAATCAAAATTATAAATCTCAATAATTTTTGGACACGACTCCAAGCGGTTCATGATGCCATAGTAGAATCTGACGATTCAGATCTACCTCAAAATTTTAAATCATCGGCAGAGAACGTTTATAATAGAGAGGGTTCACGGCGCGAAGAACGTAAAAATATTTTTGGCTAACTCGGTCGAGATGGAGGAGTTTCACCACTGCCTGCTCGGCAGGAGAAATTTTAATACATATTTTGCTTGAACAGAGCTGAGCGTGGAAAAAAAATTATGCTCAAAACTAACAGACGTAGTATGTTCGCGCTTTTGCTCATATTTTTATACGTTTATATGCAAACTGTGTATTCGTATGAATTCTTTTTGTGCGTATTAATGAATACATGTGCAATTGAATATATGTATTTAAATGGGCCATACACGTCACACATGTGCGTTCGATCTGTATGAAATCGTTTCGCCATACACGACATACAAATCCATTTTGCGTTCGTTCTTCACATAGTGAACATGTGCGACAGGCAAGCGGAACATTTCTTGGAATTTATTTCAAATGTAGCACTTTTATTTATTTCTTTGAGTTTCCTTAATAAGTTATTCCAACTTTTATTTTTCTCAATTTAATTTTTATATTTATCACTTTTCGTTTACCAAATTGCCAATTCATTTTTTATAAGGTCAATAAATTCTGATACGAAATCTTTATAAAGGGGGAGCCTGCTTTAGAAACTTCAAACAGTCTTTTTTTTTGCTTAAATCTCTTTAAAAATTATCTAAGAATATGTCCCCAAAGTTATAGATGGGAATTCGAAATATTATCGAAGCTAGAGGGGAAATAGTGACCGAGCGTCTATCAGATATATGAGCGCTTGGACAAAAAGCGAAAACTTTGAAGCGCGATTTTTCGGTTTTTCATTTTTACTATTATTCTTAATTGACGGACTGGAGAGAAAAAAAACTAAACGTTGTATGGAATTGGGGGAAAGTTTATTATATTTGGCATAAAATTATCTTCTATTTAAACTAAAAAAACTAAGAAAAGTCAAGTTTGAACAAATTTTTAAACAGCATAAAGTAAAATTTTTTTGGTCAAAAACTACTTTTTCCAATTTTTAAAAAATTTGTAAAATTTTACACTTTTTTTTGGAATTTACTTAGTTCAACTAGAAGATAAATTATTAAAATAAATGAATCCCTTTAAATAGAAATTGCGACCTGCATCTGCCCGCCATCCGACAAATGCACATGCGAGATGCATCGGGCAATTGCTTTCCAAAGGCAGAATATTAAAGATTTCGTATTCAAAAAATTTGTGAATGATGTTTAAATACATAACTATAAAGGCAAAAAATTTCGCTTTAACCACTTATATCTTTTCCTCCCAAAAAAATCCTCAAAGAATCGAATTTTTGAAGCCTCTAAAGCAGGCTCCCCCTTAATCCTCTGTCGGTTAAGAGTGCCCTCAGGCATGCATCACGAAATTCAAAATAAATAATAAATAAATAAAAAATTGCATAAAGCTTAAAAACAAGCTTGTTGGCAACACTTCAATTGTGAGTGTAGTTTATTTTTGACAGGTTGTCGCGCTGCGTTTAAATTTACCGTTACGTTTCGTATGAGTTTTACTAGTGTGCAAAGCTAAAATTAATTTCACACATTTGAAAACAAAAATATATATATATATATTGTTATCGGATTCTATTCAAAATTTTATTGTTGCAAAGGTAAGTAGTTCTTTTACCTTTTACATACAAGTGAAAGTGAAAAAATGAAATAAAGTGTCGGGTGAGAAAACAAAATGGAAGAGTGCCTTAGGGCACTTACATATAACAGTTTACATGAAAATTTGTGTTTTCTTTTTATTGTTTTGTTATGTTTTTTTTGCAGTGCCTGCCATTGTTTTATAGCTGAAAATGGAATTTCGAAACCGTAAAAAGGTCAAACTGAGCGAAATGACCGATGAGCAAATTTGTGAATTTATGGAATCGGTTGAAACAGACGAAGAAGCTGATTTTAGAAGCGATGACGATATGAATGATCCGGATTTCGAACCTAATGAAATAAGCCCCGAAGATGAACGGTACATATCGGAGATAGTTCACCAAATCGATGAAGACGAATCTGCTTTTTTGAATAAAGCGGACAAGTTTTCGTTGAACTTGAGTGCAATCAAGTAAGATCTTCCCTCAACTTCGCCTAATGAAGAAGTTGAAGAAGCTTCAGGAGAAGAAGGGCCATCAACTTCAACACCACGTTTGAAGCCACCAAAACGTGCCCGTTCCCCTTTGCCTGAATTTGATTGTAGTGGTCCGTCTATTGTGCCTTCCTCTGGAGGTTTCAGCGGTTGTCTAGATGCTGTATTCATTTTATTTGTGAATCTAAAATTCAATTTACTATACGTATTGAAGCAATAACCAAAGGTTCGGCTGAGTTTTCCAAAATTATATGGTGAAAACGATCGATGTGTTTGCATGTAAATGAGGTGGCTTTCCGTGGTGACTCAAGCCTACCATCTTCAATCAAAGAGCTTGAAACTCCGATGGAGATATTTCGTTATTTCTTCACTAAGAAAATGGTTGACAAGATTGCTTTAGAATCGAACCGGACAGCTCGCAATGTCGATATCAACTCCAAGTTCATAACATCCGGCGAAGAAATTTACAAATACATTGGCATTCATGTCCCAATTTGGAAAGCTATTGGGGCCCAAATGCGTTTCAACCAATAGCAAAAACGAAGCCTAAAGCAAGGTTTATGGCGATAAAACAATATTTGTCCTTTCGTGATGAACACACTAGGGCCAAAAAAGGAGAGCCTGGTTATGATGCGTTGTTCCGTATTAGAACGTTGTCTGATTTTTTAAACACACGGTTCGATTCCGTACCCAAAACAGCCCGATTGTACGTCGATGAACAAATGTGTGGCACCAAAATAAAACATCATCTACGCCAATACATGCCAAACAAACCACACAAGTGGGGCATCAAATTATTAGTGTTATGCGATACAAGCGGATTCGCTTATCGCTTCGAGGTTTATAATGGTGCTGGCGACAATGTGATCATACCAGGACAACCAGATCTTGGAGCCACGTCGAACGTTGTTGTTCATTTATCGCAAACTATACCAAACTTCAGAAATCACATTCTGTATTTTGATAATTTTTATACATCGTTGCCGGAGGATGGATGGAGTCATGTGTAGCGAAGTTCACGCAAGTGAGAAGTTCTCTGATCGCCATTCACTTGGGAGTGGCCCAGAAACGATTCTTTTACACATGGCTCAAGCGAAGCTCACTACTTCCGGTCTTTGACCAAGTATCCTCTGGGTAGCCTAAGAACATCCGTTCGAAGGCGAGCTAAAGTGAGAAGGCGAAACATTCCCTACAAGGGTTGTGCGCTGGGTTTGGGACCCGCAACGTAAAAAAAACACCCCCAGTGAAGAGCTATAACCAGCCTCGGATGAGAGACCCCCCTTTTGATGACGACCATGGCAAACGAAATAAGGACTACGAATTGAGGGCATGCACCTGGAATGTCCGGTCCCTTAATTGGGAAGGTGCCGCTGCCCAGCTGGTTGAAGTCCTCGTAAAAACAAAGGCTGACATCACCGCCGTCCAAGAAATGCGATGGACGGGACAAGGACAGAGACGAGTAGGTCCTTGTGACATTTACTACAGTGGCCATATAAAGGAGCGCAAGTTTGGTGTAGGATTTGTGGTGGGAGAGAGACTACGTCGCCGAGTACTATCATTCACTGCGGTGAATGAACGTCTAGCCACAATCCGCATCAAAGCGAGGTTCTTCAACATATCGCTGATTTGCGCCCACGCCCCGACGGAAGAGAAGGATGATGTGACCAAAGATGCCTTTTATGAGTGCTTGGAGCGCACTTATGAAGGCTGCCCCCGCCACGATGTCAAAATCGTGCTTGGCGAATTTAACGCCAGGGTGGGCAAAGAAGGTGTCTTTGGCACTACGGTCGGTAAATTCGGCCTCCACGACGAAACATCCCCTAATGGGTTGAGGCTGATTGACTTCGCCGGGGCCCGAAATATGGTTATCTGTAGTACTAGATTCCAGCATAAGAAGATTCATCAAGCTACCTGGCTGTCTCCGGATCGAAAAACTACCAACCAGATCGATCATGTTGTGATAGACGGCCAAACGATTTTCTACTCGGCTTGCACTCCTGCTCTCTGAGAGCACTCGTCAACAACTCGGTAAAAGGGAACTGCGGGACGGCATTTCAAACTCATTACGTACAGCTGCAACCGAAACCATTGGTTTTCGGAAAGTGCAAAAGAACAGCTAGTACGACGAGGAGTGCCGTGTCGCAGCGGAGAGAAAACAGGCTGCCTACCTCGCAACGTTACGATCGACCACTACACGTGCGGGATGGGATAGATACCGAGAGTTGAAGAGGGAAGCGAGACGCATTTGTAGACAGAAGAAGAAAGAGGCTGAAATGCGTGAGTACGAAGAGCTTGATAAGCTGGCCGACAGGGGTAATGCTCGAAAATTCTACGAAAAAATGCGGCGGCTTACGGAAGGTTTCAAGACCGGAGCGTGATTCCTGTAGAACCCCCAAAGGTGATCTAGTCACTGATGCCCAGAGCATACTTAAATTATGGAGGGAACACTTCTCCAGCCTGCTGAATGGCAGTGAACGCACAACACCAGGAGAAGGAGAACCCGATTCCCCAATCGATGACGATGGAGCAGACGTTTCATTACCCGACCATGAAGAAGTTCGAATAGCAATTGCCCGCCTGAAGAACAACAAAGCGGCAGGGGCCGACGGATTGCCGGCCGAGCTATTCAAACACGGCGGCGAAGAACTGATAAGGTGCATGCATCAGCTTCTTTGTAAAATATGGTCGGACGAAAGCATGCCCAACGATTGGAATTTAAGTGTTCTATGCCCAATCCATAAAAAAGGAGACCCCACAATCTGCGCCAACTACCGTGGGATTAGCCTCCTCAACATCGCATATAAGGTTCTATCGAGCGTATTGTGTGAAAGATTAAAGCCCACCGTCAACAAACTGATTGGACCTTATCAGTGTGGCTTTAGACCTGGCAAATCAACAACCGACCAGATATTCATCATGCGCCAAATCTTGGAAAAGACCCGTGAAAGGAGAATCGACACACACCACCTCTTCGTCGATTTCAAAGCTGATTTCGACAGCACGAAAAGGAGCTGCCTTTATGCCGCGATGTCTGAATTTGGTATCCCCGCAAAACTAATACGGCTGTGTAAACTGACGTTGAGTAACACCAAAAGCTCCATCAGGATCGGGAAGGACCTCTCCGAGCCGTTCGATACCAAACGAGGTTTCAGACAAGGCGATTCGCTATCGTGCGACTTTTTCAACCTGCTTTTGGAGAAAATAGTTCGAGTCGCAGAACTAAATAGAGAAGGTACCATCTTCTATAAGAGTGTACAGCTGTTGGCGTATGCCGATGATATTGATATCATCGGCCTCAACACCCGCGCCGTTAGTTCTGCTTTCTCCAGGCTGGACAAGGAAGCACAGAAAATGGGTCTGGCAGTGAACGAGGGCAAGACGAAATATCTCCTGTCATCAAACAAACAGTCGTCGCATTCGCGACTTGGCTCTCACGTCACTGTTGACAGTCATAACTTTGAAGTCGTAGATAATTTCGTCTATCTTGGAACCAGCGTAAACACCACCAACAATGTCAGCTTAGAAATCCAACGCAGGATAACTCTTGCCAACAGGTGCTACTTCGGACTGAATAGGCAATTGAGAAGCAAAGTCCTCTCTCGACAAACAAAAACCAAACTCTATAAGTCACTCATAATTCCCGTCCTGCTGTATGGTGCAGAGTCTTGGACGATGTCAACAACGGATGAGTCGACGTTGCGAGTTTTCGAGAGAAAAGTTCTGCGAAAGATTTATGGTCCTTTGCGCGTTAGCCACGGCGAATACCGCATTCGATGGAACGATGAGCTGAACGAGATATACGACGACATCGACATAGTTCAGCGAATTAAAAGAGAGCGGCTACGCTGGCTAGGTCATGTTGTCCGGATGGACGAAAACACTCCAGCTCTGAAAATATTCGACGCACTACCCGCCGGGGGAAGCAGAGGAAGAGGAAGACCTCCACTCCGTTGGAAGGACCAAGTGGAGATGGACCTGGCTTCGCTTGGAATATCCAATTGGCGCCACGTAGCGAAAAGAAGAAACGACTGGCGCGCTGTTGTTAACTCGGCTATAATCGCTTAAGCGGTTTCTACGCCAATTAAAAAGAAGAAGAAGTTGCCGTTGTTGGTATTATTGCGAGCTCGAGGCATATTTAGTTTAGGCACCTTACGAATTCCTCGAATTCCCAACTGTAAGCTTCCAAATGAAAAAGACATAAGAGACGAACTACGAGGCTATTCATGTGAGTATATGGGGAGAGCATATGGTGTTGACATAACCACAGTCTTATGGAAAGACAATAAATTAGTACGATTGGCATCAACATACATACGTCGGCGTTCAACCATTTCAAAGATCCAATACAGATGCAAACAAACAGCCATCGAAAGCATCTCGCTACGACAGAAAGGCGAAGAAATATTTGGAAATTGATTGTCCTTAAATAATCACATGGGCGGTGTTGAGTTGATGGACGCTCTGATGGGCCGGTACCACATACGAGCGAAGTAAAACGATGCAATAACTCGATTGTTTTACCATTTCATTGACATGGCGATCACGAACGCGTATTTACTACATAAACGGATTTATGCAGAAAAGGTAACTGACTCAAGTCATGAATCAGCAAAACATGAACGCGTTTTGCAGTTACCGCGATTTCGTGAAGCTTTAGCTGCTTCACTGATAACATATCAAGAAAGACGACCCCTTTGTCGTCAAAAAACAGTAAGGTCAACGGTAGGAAATATAGAGCCAAGCAATTCGGGAGTTGGCCAAAAGTCAAAACATCCCGTACATGAAGTGCGCTACGATGGTCAAGACCATTTTCCATTTTGGCTTGGCAAAGAAGGCGGAAAAAAAATGGTGTAAACTCTGTAAGATGTCGCAAACACAGTGTGTTTGCTCCAAATGCAATCTTCATTTGTGCTGCACCAACGCAAAAAACTGTTTTTTCGATTATCACAATAAAAATTAGTTCTTTTGATTATATTTCGTGTTTGCTTATCTTTCATCTTTGCTTTATCTTTCTTTTCCAATCTACTACTCTGTCGTGTATACCACATCATATATTTGGCATAAACTGTCATGAGTGCCCTAAGGCACTCTTTACCTTTTGCCTACCTGTCATTCGAAAAAACACGCAAATAACTGGTCTTCACTGTTCGGCAACACGAGAGAAATGAGATTTTGTGTGCACACAGAGCCATACACGACACACATGTGTGCACACAGCTAGCTTGGGCTACTGTGGGGGTCAGCAGGTGGCGAATAGTTTAACGGCCTCCAGATATGGAGGTTAGCTGCGAATATTCAATAAGCAGTCCCCGACCAAAGCAGCAGAGGTGGAGGGTGTAGCCTAAAAAGCTACATCTGCCCGACGAAGTCTCTGTGATGGGGCGAATCGACACCGCACATAAATAAGTGTCAAACCAACAAAATCCCGGAAGCGTCTGACTCAGAGTGAGCGGCTTACTGGGCAGTGTCTGTCTCCAGGTTAGGAGCGGCTGAGCAAATCACCTCCCACTAGGTATAAAATGGTACGGGTAGAATCCCGGAACAACAAAACATGTCTGCGAGTACTAAATTTAGTAAAGTTACGGTGCAGGGTGTAAAAGGCCCAGTGCCGGCGGTTGTAGGGGGTGAGCAAGCAGGCTCCCGGCCGTCGGTATCAACGGTGGTGGTCCACTTGGCCAGCGTATCAGATAATGCAACAAGTATGGTTGATAGCGCAATAATAGACCCCTTTAAGCGAGGATCAAAGTTAGCTTGAACGCCTGAAAAAGTTCTTTCCATGGAAAGGCCTGCACGGGCACGATCGTTGCTGCACTCGCTACAAATAGGTAGAACGCCTCCAGTAAAAACTGTGCAAGCGGGTAGGGACTATATGGCAGAGCTAGGGGACAGCATCAATAAACTCATAATTTTGATGCGTCCACCTCAACGTTCCATAAATTATGGCATGCGAGAGCTTAAAAGTGCCATTTCGAGGCTGCATACACGTGCACAAGAGCAAAATGCAAGCTCTAGAAAAGCAGATCGAGCACCTAACCTTGCAAAAAGCGTGACAGAAGCAACACCCAAAAGAATGCGGGAAGAAAATAATGCCAATCAGAAAACGCCACCATAAAAGAGCAAGACATCCGATCAATTGGAGATGGTGAAAAACGGAATGGAAGGCAAAATAGAGGTGGTCCCCTCCGTTGAAAAAATAAAAGAAACGCCAAAGGATGGATGCTGGATGACAGTCAAAAACAAAGGGAGGAAAGTCATCAAAGAACAGAAGAAAGTTAATCGCAGGCCCCCTCCGAAACCGGATGCGCTGGTGATCACGAAAACTGGGGACATGTCTTATAGCGAGATATTACAAGCGGTTAAAAAAGAAGAAACTCTCCAAAATTTGGGCAAAAATGTGTCGCGTATCAAAAAAACAACCAAAGGAGAGATCTTGCTGGAGTTGGCGCGAGATCAAAGAGGAAACAGCAATAGATACAAGGATGAAATTTGTAAAATTCTAGGCAACAAGGTCGAAATTAGAGTTTTAACGCACGAGAAACTAATATAAATTCGGGACTTAGACGATGTTACTAGAAAGGACGATGTAGTTCAAGCAATTCGGTCACAGCTAAAAGAACTCAATGTGGAGAAGAGTTCTATTAGAAATATTAGAAAAGCGTATGCAGAGAAAGAGGCAAGGCGTCTACTGGACGCAGGAAAAATCAAGATTGGCTGGGTCGTGTGCAGAATACGGGAAACTGCGAACCTTAAAAAATGCTATAGATGCCTCGAATATGACCACATAGCAGGCAAGTGCACTAACCCAGAAGACAGAAGCAAATGCTGCATGGAGTGTGGCGAAAAGCCACATTGAGTTATAAAATTCATAAGAAATAAAAAATGTTCCCAAAAATAATCAAACTTTAACTGTTAATATCTTTTAAACGTTTGGGCTTACGAAAAAATCATAATAGACCTTTTTTGTAGAGCATTCAATTTCCAACAAAATCTTAGGAACAAGAAACTTTTTCAAGTAATTGGAAGCGAGATATAAATTTTTCTATCTGATAATAAGAAAAAATAGAAAACTGTATGTAGGAGGACCTTCCCGTTACAATTAAAAACTCATATTTGGAGAGGCTTTCTTAGAGGTGTCTAGGAATCTATTTTTCCGGGTACCAAACGAAAAAAAAAATTTTTTTTTTTTGAATTACTCTACTGACCATGTTAGCAAAGCTTGCGATGCTGCTATGGTAAGGAAAAAATACAACCACAGCCGAAAGCCAGTATATTGGTGGAATGGTGAAATTGCTGTCTTAAGAAGTGACTGCAACAAAATCCGGCGGAGATAATAAAGAAGTAGAGGAACCTTGGAATTTGAGCGACTACGCGAAACGTTCAAAGCAAGACGGAAAGAACTCAGAGCAGCAATCAAGAAAAGCAAAGCTGCGTGCTTTAAAGAACTCTGCGATGAAGCGAAAGAAAATCCATAGGATGGAGCGTACAAAGCGGTAATGACAAAGATTAGAGGTGACAAAGGACAAATGCCGACCTGCCCTATACTAATTAAGGAGATAGTAGAGACTCTGTTTCCAAAACAACAAACGCAAACAGTAGACATAGAAAGCTTAGATCCTCCAGTTTTTCTGCCAGTGGATGACAATGAAGTCGTAAAAGCTTCGGAACGTTTTGGTAACGCAAAAGCACCTGGTTTGGATGGCATTCCCAATAGGGCTTTAAAAACTGCCATCAAAGTCAAACCCAAATATTTTACGGACTTCTTCAATAAGTGCCTGAGGGATGGAGTTTTCCCGAATAAATGGAAAATGCAGCGTTTAGTTCTGCTACCCAAACCAAACAAGCCGCCAGCTGAGCCAAGTTCATACAGGCCCCTCTGTATGATCGATACTATGGGTAAAATCCTCGAACGGATAGTAAGTGATTGGCTAGAAAAACACCTTGAAGAAGTAGAGGGCTTATCTAACAAACAGTATGGGTTTCGCAGAAGACGCACGATAATTGACGCAATCAAAACAGTCACCGAAATTGCAGACAAAGCCATCGAGGGAACTAGGTGGATGTACGGTTCCAAAAAATATTGCGCCGTTGTCACGCTGGACATTAAAAATGCAATCAACTCCGCTAGTTGGGCCCACATAATGAAAGCCCTAGAGGCTCTTAAAACGCCAACGTTTCTTCTGCGTATCATAAATAGATACCTCTCGAACCGAGCATTGTTGTATGATACGGATGAAGGGGTAAAGCGATATGCAGTTACTGGTGGAGTACCACAAGGATCGGTGCTAGGCCCACTCCTATGGAACATCCTCTATGATGGAATTCTTCGACTTCCAATACCGAAAGAAGTGGAAATAATAGGGTATGCGGATGATATAGCGGTGACAATCGTGGCAAAAGAACTGCACTAAATAGAGGACTTATGCAGCAATATTGCACAAAAAATAAAGAGATGGCTAACAACAGCGAAGCTTCAATTGGCAGGACAGAAAACTGAAGCAGTGCTCATATCTACCTGGAAGAAAGTGGAAGTCGTCACCTTGGATATTGACGGGCATAAAATAACGTCACAGTCATTCCTAAAATACTTAGGCGTAATAATTGATACGAGGATAAACAACAAAACAAACATACAGAAGGCTTGTGAATAAGCGGCGCGAGGTAACACGGCTTTAAGTCGAATAATGGCTAATACAGGCGGGCCAAGTCAGAACCGAAGACTATTATTGGCAAAAGTGACTCAATCAATAGTCATGTATGCAGCACCAGTGTGGGCTAATGCGCTAAAACAAAAAACGTATGCGAAAACGGTAAGGTCTTTGTTTCGGTTAAGTGCGCTTAGAGTTGCCAGCGCCTTCCGTACGGTGTCTCACGAAGCAGGAGTGATTGCAGGCATATTGCCACCCGAAATAATGGCGTACAGTAAAAGCAAAAGTAACGGCAAGCCCCTAACAGCTAGAGAGCGCGAGGAAGAAAGACAGCAGAGTCTGAAAGAATGGCAATCGATGTGGGACTCAGCGCCCAAAGGACGATGGACGCACAGGTTGATTGCAAATGTGGAGACCTGGGTTAGCAGAAAGTATGGCGACGTTGATTTATACTTGACGCAGCTATTAAGTGGTCATGGCTGTTTTAGGGAATACCTCCACAAATATGGCCATGATGAGGTAGAAATATGCTCATCTTGTGGTTATGGAAAAGAGAATGCCGAACATATGTACATATCTTTTTTCATTGCTCAAAATATGAGGAGGATAGGACATTTTTAGAAACGGAAATTTCTGAAAGAATAATGCCAGATAACATAGATGTGGAACCATGTTAAGCTCTGGGCCGCTAAGGTTATTCAAGAGCAGAGAAGACTAGAGCGACTGCGATATAGCGAGGAAAACTGCCAAAATCAGTTCGAAAATCCCTGAGACGTTATAGTCAATAGGCTTAGCTTTCTCTGCGATGTAATACTTAATCGGTAGTTGCGCACGGCAATTCACCAAAGCTATGTGTCGTTATTGAGATGTTTTTTTTAGTGGGTTAAAGTACCACACTACTGTTGTAAGGGCAGCAGTGTCTTTTGATGATTTTTTTACATCTCGCCATAAAAAAAACAACAAAAAAAAACAATCATAAAAAATCAAACATTTTCACGAGCATGGATTGGTATGCGCACAAGCCCATACACGAGTAAACCGCAATCGCACACATACCGATCGAACGCACATGTGTGTCGTGTATGGCCACTTTTAACGAACGCTCAATTGCTTAAGAACAAAAACATAAGCATAAAATCATAGAAACAATTTGTGCATATACATAAGTATCTCTTCAACGAGAGTAAAAAGTGCATTGATCTCTTCAACGAGCTCTCAATTGCACAAAAAAATTACCTTCATACGCATATATGTATGTTGTATGTAAATACACAGGGTGTACCAACATACAGTGATGTGCGATGAAATAAAGCCATACATTTTCTGATGATATTATTGCATTTAAATTTTTTTTAAGAATCTAACATGACATGAACTAACTGTAGTTCAGTACTCACATCGTCTGTGTATATTTTCCCGTTACTTCTGAATTCAACTTCGCGTTCATTTTTAACAAATCAGTGAAAATGTGCTATTAACTGTGCAGCAACGTGTGCGTTAAAATAGAGCCAACCGATAAAGTAAAACTTTTAGTGACATTAAAACATATTTATACAATATAATTTTCCTGGCAAACGTGAGTAAAGGTTTCTAGTTTTTTGAATTTGGAGTAAATTTGGGGGTTTAATTATTTTTAGGTCTAAAAATGGGTAGAGCCAAACACTGCAGCCCTGAATGCAGAAAATTGATAAAAAATTTAAGAAAGCAAGGAAAAAGTCAAAGAGAAATAGCTGGATTAGTTGGCTGCTCAAAAAAAAAGGTTGAAAACGCCATAAATTACAAAGATATCACAGAAAACAGAGGCAAAAAGCCCAAAATCAACGAGGGTTTGCGAAGGCGTATCCTGCGTCACGTTAAAAAAGATCCGTTTGTGACCTCTTCCGCACTCAAAAAACAGTTTTCTTTGGATGTGGATACTTCAACAATTAGAAAACTGTTAATCAAAGAGAGATTAAAGGCTAAAACAGCTCGAAAGGTACCGTTTCTAACCAAAGCAAACGTAAACAAACGATTAAAATTTGCCGAAGATCATGTGAATTGGCCAGCGTGTAAGTGGCGAAACATTCTTTGGTCAGATGAAACAAAAGTGAATTTATTTAACTCTGACCGAGGCAGTCTTACTGTGCGAAGGCCCCCCAATACCGAATTCTGCCCTCAATATACTGTAAAAACGGTAAAACATGGCGGTGGGAGTATAATGGTATGGGGGTGCTTTTCTTATTATGGGACTGGTCCTCTATTTCGGATAGAAGGTACAATGGATGCCTTGCAGTACACTAGAATTTTGAATGAAACTATGTTGCCTTACGCAGAGCTTAACATGCCGCTTCGATGGGTGTTCCAGCAAGATAACGACCCAAAACACACATCGAAGAATGGTTTAGTCAAAATAACATCCAAGTTTTATGCTGGCCGGCACAGTCGCCAGATCTAAACCCTATTGAAAATTTGTGGCGAGAGGTTAAAGTGGCTCTTAGAGGAAAAAATCCAACAAATAAAGATGCCCTTTGGAAACTAGTGAAGGACGCATGGGAGCAAATTCCAGCTGCTAAGTGCCAGAATCTAGTGGATTCGATGCCCAGGCGTTGCTCAGCAGTTATAAAAAATAAAGGATACTGCACTAAATATTGAAGTAAGATTTAACATAGTTGCATCGTTTCTTTTAATTATTTCATAAAAATTTTTGATTTCAGGTCATGAGATACGACTGAAATTGAATAATAACTTTTGGCTCTATTTCAAGTCACAGCTGAAATAAGATATACCAATGAATTTTGAATTTTTTCGTTTATGTTTTAGACTTAAGCTGTTTAATTTGTTTTTTAATATACGTCTCATAAGTTGTTCTTTTTTACCTATTGAAGGAATAAATGAAAAAAGTGAATTTTTATATGATTTGTTAATTTAAATAATTTCGATAGTACTGGCTCTATTTCATCGCACATCACTGTATATACCAACATAAGTTCCTAAAAAGCATATATGAAAAAAAGTCCGTATTTCATAATTAAATTAACAAATTAAATTTACATTCACTAAAACTTTAACATATGATATAACAAAATGGTTAATAACGAAAAAAATCAAAATAGACCTGCAGGAGCTACACGCTTAAAACAGGTTGTTAAATTTATTTCACAAAGTGACAGTTTAACAAGATACTGCACTAGCTTTTCTTCTTTACCGATTCAAGACTACTCTGAATCGGTACTAGAAATCAAAATTATAAATCTCAATAATTTTTGGACACGACTCCAAGCGGTTCATGATGCCATAGTAGAATCTGACGATTCAGATCTACCTCAAAATTTTAAATCATCGGCAGAGAACGTTTATAATAGAGAGGGTTCACGGCGCGAAGAACGTAAAAATATTTTTGGCTAACTCGGTCGAGATGGAGGAGTTTCACCACTGCCTGCTCGGCAGGAGAAATTTTAATACATATTTTGCTTGAACAGAGCTGAGCGTGGAAAAAAAATTATGCTCAAAACTAACAGACGTAGTATGTTCGCGCTTTTGCTCATATTTTTATACGTTTATATGCAAACTGTGTATTCGTATGAATTCTTTTTGTGCGTATTAATGAATACATGTGCAATTGAATATATGTATTTAAATTAGATTACTTTTTCAGAGAATATTCGTAGTTAATGTAAAAATAAAGCCTATTTTTTAATTATTTTTTGTATTTGACATATTATATTATATATGTACATACTTATGTAAGTATTTGCGGCAAGGGAAGCGGTGACAATCGGTGATCGTTCGTTTGTGTTTTCGGCACAGCTCGGATTTTCTACCAACAATTCAATGTTGTGACGTTTTGTCGCCAAGTCGGTTCGTCGACACATTGACTCTTTACCAAAACGCGAGTTTCGCCATTGGTTGTCCGTGTCAACGGAACGCATGAAGCAAGGGAGTGTACACATTAACATACATACATATGCTCCATGTAGAACAAGTAAGGAAGGGCTAAATTCGGGTGTCACCGAACATTTTATACTCTCGCATGATAAAGTGATAATCGAGATTTCATTATATTTTCATTTACATATTTTTCAAATACCGTATTTGTGTAAAGTTTTATTCCCCTATCATCATTGGTTCCTAATGTATGTATATATTATACAGAGCAGGCATCGGATGGAATTCAAAATAGCGTTATATTGGAAGAAGGCGTGGTTGTGAACCGATTTCACCCATATTTCGTACATGTCATCAGGGTGTTAAGAAAATATCATATACCGAATTTCATTGAAATCGGTGTAGTAGTTCCTGAGATATGGTTTTTGTTCCATAAGTGGGCGAGGCCACGCCCATTTTTAATTTAAAAAAAAGCCTGGGTGCAGCTTCCTTCTGTTACTTCTTCCGTAAAATTTAGTGTTTCTGACGTGTTTTGTTAGTCGGATTTTAGTGATTTTTAGTGATTTTCGACATAACCTTTGTATGGGAAGTGGGCGTGGTTATTATCCATTTCATTTTTGAACTGTATATGGAAATGTCTGAAGGAAACGACTCTGTAGAGTTTGATTGACATAGTTATAGTAGTTTCCGAGATATGTACAAAAAACTAAATAGGGGGCGGAGCCACGCCCACTTTTCCAAAGAAGTTACGTCCAAATATGCCCCTCCCTAATGCGATCCTTTGTGCCAAATTTCACTTTAATATCTTTATTTATAGCTTAGTTATGACACTTTATACGTTTTCGGTTTCCGCCATTTTGTGGGCGTGGCAGTAGGCCGATTTTGCCCATCTTCGAACTTAATCTTCTTATGGAGCCAAGGAATACGTGTACCAAGTTTCATCATGATATCTCAATTTTTACTCAAGTTACAGCTTGCACGGACAGACGGACGGACGGACAGACGGACAGACAGACATCCGGATTTCGACTGTAGTCGTCACCCTGATCACTTTGGTATATATAACCCAATATCTGACTCTTTTAGTTTTAGGACTTACAAACAACCGTTATGTGAACAAAACTATAATACTCTCCTTAGCAACTTTGTTGCGAGAGTATAAAAATTTACAAATATTATGCGTATGGTCTGTCATATTTTTTTACATGCACATATAATTATATATAAGCACATGTGCGACCGCTAGATCTTTTAAGATGATATCAAAACTTTTAATGTAAATGTATAAATTTAAAACTAATTACCTTCAACTTATATAAATTATTTGGGTAATAATACAAAATTTACTCTATTATATGTATATTTTTAACGATTTTATGGAATCATCATGAAATAAGTACATATGTAGGTAAATTTTAACATACATATGTACATACATATTTATATACTAAGTATGTATATGCTTTAATCCCAAATATATACCGATCATCTATAAATTATATGCCGATTCGGTTGCGCATAGAAAATAAACGAATCTGTAGGCGTACATTTCTGTACATTGAAATTAGTATTATATTTCTCATTTAACACCGAGAATGCTCAATTCTGCTATTTCCGAGTCACTTGATTGTCAGCCCCGACCCGTTTCCGGAATTTGAGTGTTACCGCCTTACTCCTCGATATTCATTTCTAATTAATTTGTGACATATAAATTTATTTACTTTAATAAAATTGTTTAAAAAACCAAGTGTACTAAGCGGATATTTTTGATTAATTTATGCAGTGGTAGATGCTCCACAATATACCTAAGTACAAAATTATACAAACAGGTTTAAATGGTTAAGCTTAGTACGCAGCTCTCAAGAAACGTAAAAACTTCATACAAAAAAACGCTTAAGAAACGGTCAAGAAACTTTCCTGCGATAAATTTACTTGTGCTAGTACGCAGCTCTCAAGAAATCTAGTACTGGTTTTGCGAACTGTTTACTTTGGAAAGCACCTTTTAGTACGCATTCAGTGCACACAGTAACTCTCAGTATCCGCAACGAGAGAAAATAGATTGTTGGATACGAACATGAATATTTGTATGCAAGCCATTCTCAATGAATTTAAGAATTGAATAAAGAATGAAATTAAATTTTAATAATGTGTAGTGTACCCTTTACTTTTAAATGTCTTAAGAGATTACATGGGTTTCCTCAAGTAAAAGACTGTATTTTTTCGATAATTATTTCTCATATAAAAAGTTAAATATTTTATTTAAACTTTTATTATTCCAAAGATACACATTTTAAAAAGATTTTGTGAAATGTTCAAAGTAAAATATTCAAAACTCGGCCAATACACGTCATTTCGGGCAATCCCTGGGAAAAAGGTGCCTCCACCTTGACAGTAGAAGTACTTGAAGGGTCATATGAAGTAAAAATAAAAATAACCTGTATTTTGCAGCCGTATTTACAAAAACATGCAAATTTTGGTGAAAACGTTTCGATGTTTTTTTAAAATAGTTTTAATTGGAATAAAAAAATCCTTCGTTCGAGGCCTTGTACATTATAATTTCAATAAGAATGGTTGAGTAGTTCGCGAGAAATTTGGGCAACCGACTTAGCTGACCTCGACGCGCTTCTTTTGAAGGATGTATCTTCAAAACTATAATTCGGGTAATCTTGAGCATTTAAAACATTCTACAGATGATATAGCATTAAATAAGGTATTAAAAATTATTTTGAAAGCCGTGAAATCCATGCAACCCCTTAAAGGTCAAATCAGAATTTTTGTGTAAAAACTAAACATTTTTCACAGTATTTATGTTTTTAATTTACCAGTCCATCGTGTAAAATTAAAATACTAAAATATAAACCATTTAATACATTAGCTAATTCAGATATTAAAACCATCACCTTATAATTTTAAAATGGTAAAAATATTTTTAAATAGTAAAAAAATTTAACTAGGTTGGATATTCAAGTTTAAAGTTCCCAAAATTTAACAAATTATGTATTACTACTACGTATAGGGTACCACAACGGACCTGCGTTATAAGCTGTCATAAGTCAGATCCCTCTCAGGACCGACTTCTTAACTTAACCTGACTATGAATATGTATAATAAAGTACTTTACTATTTAACTGAATATCCAACCACTGGATCGATTTCAAAAGCCTAGGATCAATATTTTCCCCACAGTTTCCAGTGTTTTCCATTCGCTAAATTCGTTAAAATTCCTTCAACGTGTTACAAAGATTAATTGATAATTCTTCCCCAAACACCTCAAAAGAGTATACATTTGTAGGTACATATATTACAGTCAAGAGAAAGTTGTACACTCTGCAAACAACAATGATTATGTGCGCAATGCACACAATTTATTCTCTTACCACATTAGATTGAACATTTTGATTCAATACGTGGACAATATGTACATACATACGTAAACGATAATGAACCCGGTAGTGAAATCAATTAGTTATATACTACTTTCCCATATGTATGAACCATTTGTCAAATTAGTCAGCTGATTGTCTTTTTCTATACGAGTATAATTAACTGTTATTACTAGATCTTTTTTCATGTCCTATGGCTTGTCAGTGCCATATTTTTGTCAGAAACAATAGCTTCATACTAGTTCCAACAGATACATATATAATATAACCAATTGATGTTCTGAGGAACATTTTAATATAGATTCCTCCATGATACTTATGTTTATTTAACTCGCGAACAAATACATATGTATGTATGTATTAACATAAAACTTTTCTAACTAGTCCGATTTTAATCAAAAATTTATTTTGTAAACTGGTATTTCTGACTGATTTGGTATTTGACTATGGGGATGCAAGTGGATGAAAGGTTTATTCTAGCAACGAACTTCAACCCTCTTTGCATTCAATAAAAGTGAGATGTTGAACTTGCAGACAACACGTGCTTTTATGTTATGAGAATATATCCACACTTTAAATGTACGTACAAAAGTACCCTAAATTAGTAGTACTTTCGGCTTGCACATAATTACATATTAAATAAATTGTATTATCTTTTTATTAAATACCATTAAATATTCTGTGCGTAAAATAAAGGATGTTCATGCACATTGTTATGTATACTTATGTAAGTATATTCTACAAGGGATTTTTTTTACAGTTTAGTTTGAGCTTTTAAGGGTAATACATACATACATACGTAGGTATAAGTACTTATTATATGTATATGGTCTTCAAAAATATTGTTAGAATATTGTTTGAACGTGTATCATTTAGGGGTGTGTATTGGGCACGAAAAGCTTTTGGAAATTATTCAATACACAAGTAGAATGGCACAAAGCTGTTTGCAAGGACTTTTGCCATCGCGTCACTGCAGCTGGCGCTCGTGGCCCTACAGCTGCTTCATGAAGCTCGTTTCGTCGTTTGGGAGCGTAAGTTTCTCACATTCGAAAGCAAACTCACATCAACATTGAAACTTATGTGTAAATATTCTTAAATTTATATACATATGTAGTATATGTTCATACCTGTGTACGAAGCGTACTCTGATGACAGTACCAGCGTGATAGCTTTTTTCCTTTATTCCGATTCAGTTTACAACGGAAAGTTTTAAAAGACAGTCGTGAATCGCGGGTAATTATTGATAATAAACGGTTAATGGAAAGTAATTTTCCTTTGCTCTATATTTATGAAATCAAAATCTCCTGACAGGCATTGAAATCTAAAATAGTTGCGAAAAGATAAATATACGACTATACATATATTGGGTTTAAACTACAACATAGGTATATACACATACATACATATGTATGCGAGTTTTATGGTATAACTGCAACGCGACTTTTATATTCCATTTAACTAAAATTATTTAAATATTAAACAGACATGTGCAACTGGAAAAAAATTTTCAATGAATTTTGAAAATTACTGTAATAATTTTATGTGCAAATAAATTAAAGAAATTTGTGCAAATTTTTTTTGGTATAAATTTGAGAGCACTATCATGTATTTTTCAAGTCAATTAGTATAAAAATTGGAAGAAATGGTAAGAAACTATTGAAACCCCATGATATTTATTTACGCCGCAATTTATATTGACGTCTGGAAACATGCGAAAACGCTAAAAAAATATTTCGGTTGGTTATGAAAACTGCTTGCAATGCATATAATGCATATGTATGAACGTATATGTACATATGTATATGAGCAAGAAAATGCATTATATACTTCGGTGTTCATATGTGAAATTGTTTGCATAAGTGTATATTGTGCAATGGATGTATATGGTATGCCTAACGCATGTTTATCTGTATATGTATCTACAAGCAATTGTACAATTGGAAATACTTTGGGTATATTAATTGTTTATTTTTTCACTGAAAATTTAAAGCTCCTTTCTGAATTCTTCATACATTTAAAAAGTTATAGAAATATGAACGCAAATAAATTTGCACCTATGTATATATACTATACATACATACTTATGTACA
Source organism: Bactrocera tryoni (assembly GCF_016617805.1). Classification (NCBI taxonomy): domain Eukaryota; kingdom Metazoa; phylum Arthropoda; class Insecta; order Diptera; family Tephritidae; genus Bactrocera; species Bactrocera tryoni. The sequence goes on along the minus strand of NC_052501.1, from coordinate 58,691,248 downwards.
TATGTACATTCATACTCTTTAAACACTTTGAGATATGCACACATGTAGTATGTACATATATGCAATTACAAGTAGGTATGTACATATGTATCAGAAAATCTTCAAATTTGAACAAATGATAAGACCAAATATAAATAAACTCATCTACATTAATAATTATGTTACATCAAATTGACGCTTTCCCATCTTTCGGCGCCAACAACTGTGTAGATGACAGTTTTTAGGGTAAATGATGCCATTTGGTGTTGACGTATACAGTTGAGGCTGGCAATGGCTCTGTGATTAAGCAAACACGGAATATGTGAGGTTGTGTGGGTGTCTTGTTAAATGCATGATGAGGTGGGAAGCTTACTTGCTATCCCCTAAATGCAGAAGGGTAGGTTGTGACGTTATAATACAAAGACTGTGGCAAAGTGTGACGCGGTAGACACGGGCATCTTGAAATCAGAGAAAAATCAATTTTCTTTTTATATAACTGAAAAATATTATAAACAATCTTGCTGTGGCGCGTGCATAAGGAGGCGTATACATAAGTACACATATGGTATGCTCTTCATTGATTCTAATTTATTGCGAACGATAGATAAATTTTTTGTATTATTTTCTGTAATTTATTAACATAAGTATAACCACTTGCCGAATACTCATACGAATAAGTATTTTGCTTAATGAAATTGGTACAAAATATGTATTTTCAACTTTAACCAAGTTAAAAAAAAGTTGTTGGACTTGTCTAAAAATGAGAATTTTTTTTGGCTTAGCAAAATTAAGTGAGCGTTTAATTTGGATATATTACAGTTTAATGCAGAAAATATGAAAGATTGGTAAACGAATTACCCCATCTCTATATTTTACATATACTGATTTTCATTATTCTAGAAGACTTCAACACGAACAGGTCCAACAGCAAGGGAGTTATCAGCATAAAAGTCATGGAAACATATTCCTCTGTATACTTGAGTAATGTAAAATGCATTCATCTCAGACCCAAACACTATAATGATTTCTAAATTTCCATCTACCTTTAATTCTTTTATGTTGTGAATATGAATGAAATCAGTCTTGACTTTGGTTGGAGTGACACATCTCTAATTATTTAGATCAACTAGGAGATCCGGCCACGCGTTGCTGTGGTATACATTTTATTCTATTATTCATATGTACATATATAATAATAAACTATTCAATACAGTGAAAATTTTATTTACTAATAAAGGTGGAAACGTTTTTATCGGTTTAAGATTTCAAGGGATCGTACTTTAATTTTGAATATGTTCATAGAAATAAATTTCATAGGAAACAAGTAAGGAAGGGCTAAGTTCGGGTGTCACCGAACATTTTATACTCTCGCATGATAAAGTGATAAACAAGATTTCATTATCCGTCATTTACATATTTTTCAAATACCGTATTTTTGTAAAGTTTTATTCCGCTATCATCATTGGTTCCTAATGTATATACATATGTATGTATTATACAGAGAAGGCATCAGATGGAATTCAAAATAGCGTTATATTGGAAGAAGGCGTGGATGTTAACCGATTTCACCCGTATTTCGTACATATCATCAGGGTCTTAAGAAAATATTATATACCGAATTTCATTGAAATCGGTTTAGTAGTTCCTGAGATATGGTTTTTGGTCCATAAGTGGGCGGCGCCACGCCCATTTTAAATTTTTAAAAAAAGCCTGGGCGCAGCTTCCTTCTGTTACTTCTTCCGTGAAACTTAGTGTTTCTGACGTTTTTTGTTAGTCGGTTAACGGACTTTTAGTGATTTTCAACATAATCTTTGTATGGGAGGTGGGCGTGGTTATTATCCGATTTCTTCCATTTTTGAACTGTATATGGAAATGCCGGAAGGAAACGACTCTATAGAGTTTGGTTGACATAGCTATAGTAGTTTCCGAGATATGTACAAAAAACTTAGTAGGGGGCGGGGCCACGCCCACTTTTCCAAAAAAAATACGTCCAAATATGCCCCTCCTTAATGCGATCCTTTGTGCCAAATTTCACTTCAATATCTTTATTTGTGGCTTAGTTATGACAGTTTATAGGTTTTCGGTTTCCGCCATTTTGTGGGCGTGGCAGAGGGCCGATTTTGCCCATCTTCGAACTTAACCTTCTTATGGAGCCAAGAAATACGTCTACCAAGTTTCATCATGATATCTCAATTTTTACTCAAGTTACAGCTTGCACGGACGGACGGACGGATAAACAGACATTCGGATTTCAACTCTACTCGTCACCCTGATCTCTTGGTATATATAACCCTATATCTGACTTTTTTAGTTTTAGAACTTACAAACAACCGTTATGTGAACAAAACTATAATACTCTCCTTAGCAACTTTGTTGCGAGAGTATAATAATGAATTTAAGGCTAATTTCTCAATGTCTGGTTACCAGTCTTTCTGTCCAGTTAATAGAGTTATCCGCTTAATAGATTGTACTTAATAAAGATCAACAATGTGCATAGTTAATGGAGATGTCCGCTTAATGGGGCGTCCATTTAATAGAGCTTTCACTACATTCCTTATTTATGAATTGTTTTTACTATTCTATCTTCTAAGTTGTGTGTGCTAAATCTTCCAATATGTGGCTACAAAGTATACGAGTAAAAATTTTGTTGACCTAACGGTTGTTAGTAATATCTAATACTAATCGAGATATATATATAACTATGTATATATAAATGATCAGTATCACCAGACCAGTTGAAATTCAAGTGATTAATCTGTCTATCCGCCCGTTCGTTCAAGCGAAATCTTGGGTTAAACTATAGATATCCTAAAGAAGCATTGGAACATGTGTTCTTTGACAACTGTCACGCCCATCTCACGCTAAAAAATTTAAAGTGCTATAATTAAGCCAAAAATTAAGATAAAAAACTTTAATTTGGCATTAATCATCTACATTTCAGTAACTTCTTCTTCTTCTTTACTGCCGTAGACACCGCTTTCGCAATTATAGTCGAGTTAACAACATCGCGCCAATCGTTTCTTCTTTTCGCAGCGTGGTGCCAATTGGAGATTCCAAGCGAAGCCAGGTCCTTCTCCACTTGGTCCTTCCAACGGAGTGGAGGTCTTCCTCATCCTCTGCTTCCCCCGGCAGGTACTGCGTCGAATATTTTCAGAGCTGGAGTGTTTCCGTCCATTCGGACAACATGACCTAGCCAACGTAGCCCCTGTCTCTTAATTCGTTGAACTATGTCAATGGCGTCGTATAACTCTTACAGCTCATCGTTCCATCGTATGCGATATTCGAAGTTAGATAGACGAAGTTATCTACGACTTCAAAGGTATGATTGCTTGTTTGATGACAGGAGATATTTCGTCTTGCCCTCGTTCACCACTAAACCCATTTGCTTCGTTGTCTTATCCATTCTGGAAAAAGCCGAATTAACGGCGCTGGTGTTTAGGACAATGATATCAATATCATGGGCGTACGCCAGCAGCTCTGAAAATTTTCAAAGAAACTTTGTAGAACGTTCGCTTTCCTGCAAAAATAACTCGGTGCCGCAGCAATGTATCAATTGGTTTCGCAAAGAAAAAATTAATTGCAAAAAGTACGAAAACCCCATGTTATTTAAATGGGAAATATATCGTCATTGCGGCACGAGTTATTATCAATATTAAGAGCGCATAAGGGTTTCATAATATTTTTTAGGGCATTTACGCTGCAGACTCAAAAATAAATTTGGGAAATAACGGACACCCTAATATACAGCTATATAAAGATATCGGGATAAAATTTATGTAAAAGAAATATACAAGGTCTGTCGCAAGAGAAACAGAATTTTTTAAATATAACTGTTTCTGGTGGCGCCACCTATTGGTGGGTTTATGAAATAAAAAGTTTGATCTCTTGTTGACATTTCGTAAAAATTTTAAGACAGTTAGACAACTACAATCGATGTTATCGATCAAAAAGTGACAGCAGCTTTTGGTCATCGGTCGTAAAATGCAAGCGACTCCAAGAAGGTCGTGAGGACCTCTGTGACGATCAGAAATCGGTCGTCTTCAGAAGTCAAAAATAAAGACAATACTGATTTGTTTTTACGATTCCGAAGGTACTGTACACCGAGAGTTCGTCCCACCTGGCCAAACGATTAATGCTGTGTTTTACCTTGGTGTTATAAAACGTATTTTGTCACGTATTCGTCGTGCTCGACCACAATACCGTGAGGCGGGATCCTGGCGCCTGTTGCAGGATAATGTGCCGTGTCATCGGTCGACGCTTGTCACTGATTTTTTGACAAAAAATTCCATATTAACCATTAATCACTCACCCTACTCACCTGATCTGGCACCCTGTGATTTTTACCTATTGGGAAAACTTCAGTTTCCCATGAAAGGACACTGGTTTCAGGACATTTCAACTATCCAAAAGGCGACGACCGATCTTCTCAAAAGCATTCTGAAAAATGACCTTAAACACTCATTTCAAATGCTAATTGACCTAAACGCTGTATAAAAAAATATAACTTTTGAAAAATATTAATTATACTCTCGCAAAAATGTTGCTAACGAGAGTATTATAGTTTTGTTCACATAACGGTTGTTTGTAAGTCCTAAAACTAAAAGAGTCAGATATAGGGTTATATATACCAAAGTGATCAGGGTGACGAGTAGAGTCGAAATCCGGATGTCTGTCTGTCCGTCCGTCTGTCCGTCCGTCCGTGCAAGCTGTAACTTGAGTAAAAATTGAGATATCATGATGAAACTTGGTACACGTATTTCTTGGCTCTATAAGAAGGTTAAGTTCGAAGATGGGCAAAATCGGCCCACCGCCACGCCCACAAAATGGCGGAAACCGAAAACCTATAAAGTGTCATAACTAAGCCATAAATAGAGATATTAAAGTGGAATTTGGCACATAGGATCGCATTAGGAAGGGGCATATTTGGACGTAATTTTTTTTGGAAAAGTGGGCATGGCCCCGCCACCTACTAAGTTTTTTGTTTATATCTCGGAAACTAATATAGCTATGTCAACCAAACTCTATAGAGTCGTTTTCTTCAGGCATTTCTATATACAGTTCAAAAATGGAAGAAATCGGATAATAACCACGCCCACCTCCCATACAAAGGTTATGTTGAAAATCACTAAAAGTCCGTTAACCGACTAACAAAAAACGTCAGAAACACTAAATTTTACGGAAAAAATGGCAGAAGAAAGTTGCACCCAGTCCTTTTTTAAAAATTGAAAATGGGTGTGGCCTCGCCCACTTATGGACCAAAAACCATATCTCAGGAACTACTAGACCGATTTCAATGAAATTCGGTATATAATATTTTTTTAACACCCTGATGACACGTACGAAATATGGGTGAAATCGGTTCACAACCACGGCTTCTTCCAATATAACGCTATTTCGAATTCCATCTGATGCCTTCTCTGTATAATACATACATATGTATATACATTAGGAACCAATGATGATAGCGGAATAAAACTTTACAAAAATACGGTATTTGAAAAATATATAAATGACGTATAATGAAATCTCGATTATCACTTTATCATGCGAGAGTATAAAATGTTCGGTGACACCCGAACTTAGCCCTTCCTTACTTGTTAAAAATTGAAAATGGGCGTGGCGCCGCCCACTTATGGACCAAGAACCATATCTCAGGAGCTACTAGACCGATTTCAATGAAATTCGGTATATAATATTTTCTTAACACCCTGATGACATGTACGAAATATGGTGAAATCGGTTCACAACCACGCCTTCTTCCAATAAAAAGCTATTTTGAGTTCCATCTGATGCCTTCTCTGTATAATACGAGTATAAACATTAGGAACCAATGATGATAGCGGAATAAAACTTTACAAAAATACGGTATTTGAAAAATATGTAAATGACGTATTATGAAATCTCGATTATCACTTTACCATGCGAGAGTATAAAATGTTCGGTGACACCCGAACTTAGCCCTTCCTTACTTGTTTTTCGTTGTTTTTTTTTAACAGTCCTGTTTCTTTTGCGACAGAACTTGTAGACAAAGAAATGGTGAAAATCGGTTAATAACGATTTAAGGAGCTATACCAGTGTGACGCATGAAAAACTAGGCGATTTTCGTGAATTTTTTTTTAAAAGAAAGTACTAAATTGAATGCGTGCGTTCTATGGACGTAATAAAGTATATTTTTAGCTATATTAAAATTTTTTTTTAGAAAAATATTGAAAAATAACGGAGTTATGTGCTGTCTGCGGATGTGCCGAAAAAAAGTGCCAGAACTGGTGGCATGATTCCGGTCGAATGAGTAGCTAAAACAAAAAAATTCAAAATGTTTATTAAATTTAAATATATTTTCTATACAATGAACTACGATCTTTGAAAAATATCGAAAATTAAGAAAATGGCGTAATTTTGAAAAAAAAAAATCGTTTTTTTACGAAAAAAAATTGTCGTTTTTTTAATGCCAAATTGACAATTTTCAACCAATCAAAAAGATCGTAGTCCATTATATAGCAAATGCATTCAATTATACCCAGTTTTAATTTGAAGTCGATCGGTCAATTTCACGTTGAGTTATGATGTCAGCAATTTTGGAAAATGTTTTACCGAAAATATCAGTCAGTCTATGAGGTATGTTATTGAAATTCAGAGAGCATCTTTATCTGAAAATAATTTGCCTCTGCGTCGAAAATAATAATAAGTAAGATATCTTAGCAAAATTAATGTTTGTATTATATTTGGATATTACGTTTGGATATAATAATGTGTAATGTCTGAAGTAGGTCTCTGAATTACTGAATTTTCCCAAGTAATCAGCCCAGACCTTCATCTGGTTGATGATTTCATATGTAAATATTAAATATAAATGGAAAACATTCACAATTTCGCCGAACAACGAACATTGAATTTTTACGCAAATTTTTTTTAGTATAAAGTTTTGTAACACCTGAAAGTATTTCCCCGCTTTTGGCCTTTTTAACATATACAATTATTTATATAAATTATAATAATTTTATTAATATTATATATACAATTTTATTTATAATATTCGGTTTCACCCGAATTTTTCAAAACCTTTTGATTTCGTCCACATACTCGTATAAATGGAATATTGATCAAACAATCGCAGGCAGTGCATGCAAGCTACAATTAGTGTTTGTAAAACATACCGCATAAGCATGTACTGATAGGTTTTTCCAAATACCGTTTTCATTATTTGCTATTCGTCTTTTTGAATAAACTTACAAATATGGAATGATAATAAAAAAAAACAAGAAAAAACGTTAACTTCGGTTGCACCGAAGCTAAATAACCTTCACAGGTGCATTTCTGTTAGTAACTATGTGTTCAGTTTGTATGGAAGCTATATGCTATAGTAATCCGTTCTAAACAAGTTTTTTAGAGATTACATTGTTGCCTTAAAAAATAACATATGTATATCAAATTTCGTCAATATATTTTGTCAAATTTGAAAGTTGTCCATACAAGAACTTTATTCCTATCGTTCATTTTGTATGGCAGCTACATGCTATAGTTAACCGATCTGAACAATTTCTTCGGAGATTACATTGTTACCTTAGAAAATAACATATATCAAATTTCGTGAATATATCTTGTCAAATGTGAAAGTGGTCCATACAAGCATTTGATCCCGATTGTTCAGTTTATAAGGCAGCTATATGCTATAGTTAACCGATCTGAACAATTTCTTTAAATATTACTCTTTTGCATTAGAAAATAACATATACCAAATTTCGTGAATATATCTTGTCAAATGTGAAAGTTTTCCATACAAGCATTTGATTCCGATCGTTCAGTTTGTATGGCAGCTATATGTTATAGTGGTCCGATATCGGCCGTTCCGAAAAATGAGTAGCTTCTTGAGGAGAAAATGACGTTTGCAAAGTTTCAAAACGATATCTTAAAAACTGAGAGACTAGTTCGTATATATGCAGACAGACGGACAGACAGACAGACGGACATGGCTAAATCGACTCAGCTCGACATACTGATCATTTATATATATACTTTATAGGGTCTCCGACGATTCCTTCTGGGTGTTACAAACTTCGTGACAAACTTAATGTACCCTGTTCAGGGTATAATTAACATTCGTTGCATACGTTACGTTTTTGTACTCTTATTACATGTTTGTTTTACTCACCTAACGGTTGTTTCTACCGCATAAAACTAATCGATATACATAGTTGTAGGGTTATATGTATGTAGTATATAAATGATCAGGATTACGAGACGAGGTGAATTCCGCCTGCCCGTGCAATCGATAATTCGGGTAAAATGTGAGATATCTTAATAAAACTTCGTACACGTGTTCCTTGTTGTCTGTTTTAAATTTTTAAAAGTGGGCGTTGTCCCGTCTCGTAATAGGTTGATTGTATATATGTATCTCCCAAACTATTTAACCTATATCACTTTTCGCGCAGAACGAAAATAGGCGAAATCGGAATATAACCACGGCAGCACTCCATATAACGCCGCTAAAAGATGGTTTCAAAGGAGCAATGGGGTGGTACCGCCTACATTTCGCTGAAAACCCATAGAATTTACTTGACCCAAATAAACCGAATTCGGTATATGACATTTTCTTGACATTCCTGCAGAATTCAAATTCAAATTCTTTCACTTTCCAGTATACTAATCAAGAACCATTCAAAGTATCTGGTCAAATATGTGGACACCAGTGCTTTTAGCTGACTTTTTGCCGAAAACATTAATCAATATGTGGGATATTTTTTTGAAATGCGGGAAAATGTTTCTTTCATCAAGACATATTATTATCATGAAAAGATCTTCTCTGAAATTATTTACCTGAAAAAACTTGTGCAGAGAGATGTTTTAACTTAGAAGGGACTTTTCTCTTAAACTATTTCAGCTTTTAAGCTACAAACCAGAGTTACAATTTTAGAATCTTAAGTATTTTTAGTTTTTTATAAAAATGTGCGCGATAAATCAATTTTGACGTTAACGATTCCAAAAAACTAAAATATCTTTTTTTGAGCGGACAAAAAAATTTTACACTTACCTTGGTAACAATTTAAATGCAATTATCAAATAGGTACAGTTATTTTTGTCTGATGCAATATTTTTTGCGTATGGTCAAACTGTACTATTTTGTAAGCGAATTTGTTTTGTGCGGTTTATGAAGAAAAAATGGTGAATAAGTACCCTCTCAAGATTTACAGACTCTGGTAGTCAAATAATGGTAAGAAAAACAATGGTAGAGTGGGAAGAGTTGATCGTAGCAGAACGCCGAAAAGAAGTTGCACGCCAAGCCTAAAAGTAAAGTAATTTGAGGAATCCAGTAACACTCAAAATTATCCGCTGATTTGGAGGAAGCTGGCTCATCGGAATTTCTTTCTTTTACCGATCTTGGAGCGTATACACCACGAAAAAATCCACACTATACTGCTATATTTTAAAGAGTATATCCACAGTGATATCGGATTTTGGGTATGCAGCTATGCAGTAAAAAGTAATAAAACAAGAAAAAACGTTAACTTCGGCTGCACCGAATAATATACCCTTCACAGGTGCATTTCTTTTAGTAACTATGTGTTCAGTTTGTATGGAAGCTATATACTATAGTAATCCGATCTGAACAATTTCTTCGGAGATTACATTGTTGCCTTAGAAAATAATCTATACCAAATTTGGTGAAGATACATTGTCAAATGTGAAAGTTTTCCATACAAGAACTTGATTCCGATCGTTCAGTTATAATGGCAGCTATATCTTATAGTGCTCCGATATTGGCAGTTTCGACAAATGAGCAGCTTCTTGAAGAGAAAATGACGTTTGCGAAATTTCAAAAGGATATCTTAAAAACTGTGGGACTAGTTCGTATATATACAGACGGACGGGCGGACAGACAGACAGCCGGACATGGTTAAATCGACTCAGCTCAACATACTGATCATTTATGTATATATACTTTATAGGGTCTCCGACGCTTCTTTCTGGGTGTTACAAACAGCGTGACAAACTTAATATACCCTGTTCAGGGTATAAAAATTAAATATTGTGATAACGACACGAAGCATTCTGCTTCAGTGGTTAAAGAACGCATGTTGGAAAACATGAAAAAAGTGATGCCACATCCTCCAAAGAGTTCATATCTTAATTTTACTGAAGCGGAAAGTTAATAGCAACAAGTAAGAAAGGCTAAGTTCGGGTGCAACTTGCAAGAATCAAGATGTAAAACGTCAAACAGACGACCAGATTCTAAGCAATTTTATATACATATATAGTACTCGTACATGTACTCTATATAATTCATACATATAGACCGACAAATTCGACATAAGATTTGTTAGTTAAACGAAAAAGTATTAAGTATATGGGAGTTGGGGTAGTATCGACTCGATATATTATATTAACTATATTAATGCGGCATACAAGAAAAGTTCCTTCGGTTTCATTAAGATAACTCAAATACTATACAATCACCAATCATATGGAGCAGAGTCCGAAAGTTCGAAAATACTGATAATAGTTATACGGGTGTTAGGTAAAGTTTTCGTCAATTTTATTTATTTTAAGTACAAATATATACTGTAATGAGTAAAAGACGTTCGTTAGATTTCAATGAGATAATTCAAATATTGGCCGATATATCAGTATAAAGGTACCTGGGAGCTCGAAGATTTGCACATACATACATTAGGTATATGGGGGCTCAGGGAAGTATTGACCCGATTCAATCCATTTTTGATACACAGAATTACTATTGTCAGAAAAGAATTCACTTTGAATTTCAATTGCATATCTCCCGCATTTACCGATTTTGGGTGATATGGTGGCATACTTTAAAGGAATTATTAGTGCGATTATTCCGTAGTAATTATAAAATTACTTCTTGATTTGTTTAGTGCAAGGTGAAAAAGTCAAACGGAATTTAAAATTGTGTTATATAAGAAGTAGGCGTGATCCAATTTTGCCCGTTTTCGCACTGTGACATAGGAATAAGAGAAGAATGCTACGTACTAAGTTTAGTCGGAATCGGGTCCCGAGATATGTCATTTCACCAAAAGGTGAGCGGCTGCAATAAAGTCTTATCATACCATCTCGGAGGTAAAATGTAATATGTTTGGCGTTTTAGTTATTGATTTATTGCGCGTTTAGTAGTTTTGAATGGAACCGTTTTATGGGGAGTGAACGAGGTCATCTTCCGATTTCATCCATTTTCACACTGTCGGTAGAAGTTCTTATAATATTTGCGCTGAGCAAATTTGTTTAAAAAAAATAAAATTAAAAAGTCTTACTATTTTTAGCTCATAGCGGTACTTGTATAAAATACAACGTAAAGTGAAAAGTCAATCGGAATCGGGAACAATTATATTGGGAAGATTTGTACCAAATTTGTTTACTATACCTTAATTTCCAGTTATCGCTTGTATGGGAGATTTTTTATTTACACTTACATATGTATATATTATTCGATTAAATATTTGTGCTTCACTAATGTTAATCTGAATATAACATCTAAAGCAATTTAATTTACCCATATGAGACAACAATTAAAAATGTAAGTGTTGATTTGCCATTATACAATTTGTTCATAAAAAAATTGTTGGAAAGATCAATAATGTTTATAAAATTTTGAGGTTTTTGTCATATAAATCAAAATCCAAACAAGTGAGCAAAATATATGTATATATTTTCTCAAACATTATAAGTGCATTTATTTATGATGATTTATTATTCCGCAGAATCGCATTAATAAATACTAGACTATCGGTATTTTGTTGATGGCTGCAACAAAAATTGTAGATGCTCCAAGAAATGGACATGAAATGGCGCCATTAAATACTCGAGCGCGGGGCGATGGTACTCATGGAGTAACAATTGTTCTTACTGCTTCTCAGCGAAATTCGGTAAGCTCAGTGGAGGTACCGGGTGGCGAGCCCGATCGTGCAGCATGGTCTGGAAAAATGCAATTTTTCCTCAGTATAATCGGGTATTCTGTTGGTCTGGGAAACATTTGGCGATTTCCGTATTTGTGCCAACAGAATGGTGGAGGTAAGTATATTAAATTCATTTACATTATATATTAGAGGACCCGTCCACGTTTTACTGTGGCTGATACATAGATAATACTACTACTACCATCTATATGATTTCTATTAGTTAGATCATAGCTATTAGTTAAGGAGAAATAGCATTTGTTAGTTTACAAAAAAAGTACGCATATACATACCGTTTTGATATTGCATTGCACTGTGCAATTAAAATTATAATAAACCTTTTTATCAACACTCCAATTATTCTGCTATACATATATCACGTTTGGTTTGTTTTGAATACATTTGCGTCCTTTGCCCATAATCTAGCAAAGTAACCGCAATGCCTTGACGACGAAAATGTCAATGCCATTTTTTGTTTTGATATTAAATAAATCTGATGGGTTTGTCCTAAAAAAACTCTCGAGTTCAGGAGCACAATCAATATAACCATTATACTAAATATACTAAACATGTATGAATATGAAAATTTTACTTATTTCTCTCCATTTTTGAATCACTAAAATTTTCAAATGATTCTTACATGAATTTCGAATAAGTGCTTATGATTTCAAATATAACTTTTGCATTTATGAATTTTAACACAAAGAGATAAAAAGTATCCTATGTCCTTACCCTGGTACTAAGCTACCTCTCCACCAATTTTCAGCCAAATCGATTCAGACGTTCTTGATTTATAAATGGTGTAACTATCACGACTTCCTTTTATATATATATATACATATGTATATACATACACATACATAATTTTGGTATATAATGTCACATATAATGCAAAATAACGTAGCAGCACTTTTCATAAGTCTACTCATGTTAAAACAAAAAATTAATTTTGGCTGTAACATCACTATATTTGATAGCAGAAGCTATTTGGATATACTCGTATAGTATGTATGTATATATTAGAGTGAGCCAAAAACAAAATCCTTAGTTACCGTGAAAATATTGACAAAAAATGTGAATGCATCAATTTTGGTAGGCCATTTTCCAATGGGATCTTGTGCCACTCTTCGAGAATGGCAGATTTCAGTGTTGTGCGATTTTTGGGCTCCTTTTCGCCACCGTTTTCCTTCGGTGGACCCACTAATTTTCAATGGGATTAAGGTCAGAGCTCTGCTGTGGGGTATTAATGCCCTTGCCACAATTGTAAAGAAGCCAAATCCGCTCCTTAAGCTCTTTACGCATGGTATATACATATATATATGTATATTATATGTTAATAACATCGTTGGATCATTTTCATGATAAAATTTAAATATTGGCTACAGGTTGTTAAAAAAAACGTAATTTCGTTGCACATTGTGAATGCTAGGTCTCTCACCCCTCGGCTGAAGATGCAACCCCAAATCATTACTGATAGTTTTCCAAAATTTACTGTTAGGATGATGCTTTGCGCTCAAGCGCAGTTAACGCCTTACTCTGCCAACATTATAATACAGCATCATTTTGGTTTCGTCACAAATTATGACGTCATCCCAATACTCTACCGGTTGATTGATATCGCTAAAACGAATGTGAAGCGCTTTTCCATATTGACTAAAAAAAGCATTGGTGTTTTTCGAGCAACTCTTGATGTGTACTCATGCTGTACAATAGCTTGGCGTACAGTCTTGTGTGATACAACTAAGTTTTAGCTTATGGGGTTACATGGGTCTCGTCGGGTGAAAATCAGTCTTTTTTCAACAATTTATTTCTCACATGAAATATTTTATTACAATCTTTTATTGCTACAAACCCACACTACATACTAACAAAGAAACTCTGAAATTTTTGGAAAAAATTATTTTAAACTCGGCCATTGAGACGAAATTTCCGGTTACCCCTTGGAAAAAATATTCGGCCGCGATGGTAGGATAACTAAAGTGAAAAAAACGTTTTAGGTAAGGCCTTTACTTAGAACTTGGACAAGGAAAGAACTTGAAAATTTAATTTTTGGCAGACATTTTTACAAAAAATTAAAATTTCGCTACATTTTTTTCATATAATTGTAACCGAAGAAGAAAAATCGTTCGTCTAAGTCTCTAAGAAGTTTTTCTCATGATTAAGCGGTCTGATCGTTTGTCAATTTTTCTCCTGCGGCCACCTAGACTCTTTGCTTCTATTCTGACGTCGCGATTTATGACATTATAAATAGTTTTTCGGGATACCGGAAACATTTCAACCAACTCCGCAACAGATTTCCCCAATTGGTGATTGTAGAAAATCAATTGTACTACCTCAAATGTTAATCTTTTACCAAGCATTTTAAAACTGCAGTTAGTCACGATTTAGAGATGCTCTCACCAAAACACACATCACAATCAAATTAAAAGAACGGTTAATTACCGTTTCTGTTTAAAACGAGAATAAGGACAAGTAAGGAAGGGCTAAGTTCGGGTGTCACCGAACATTTTATACTCTCGCATGATAAAGAGATAATCGAGATTTCATTATCCGTCATTTACATATTTTTCAAATACCGTATTTGTGTAAAGGTTTATTCCGCTATCATCATTGGTTCCTAATGTATACAGAGAAGGCATCAGATGGAATTCAAAATAGCGTTATATTGGAAGAAGGCGTGGTTGTGAACCGATTTCACCCATATTTTGTACATGTCATCAGGGTGTTAAGAAAATATTATATACAGATTTTCATTGAAATCGGTGAAGAATTTCCTGCGATATAATTTTTGGTCCATAAGTGGGCGACGCCACGCCCATTTTCAATTTTTAAAAAAAGCTTAGGTGCAGCTTCCTTTTGCCATTTCTTCCGTAAAATTTAGTGTTTCTGACGTTTTTTGTTAGTCGGTTAACGCACTTTTAGTGATTTTCAACATAACCTATGTATGGGAGGTGGGCGTGGTTATTATCCAATTTCTTCCATTTTTGAACTGTATATGGAAATG